>NC_085860.1:50665175-50667675 GCF_034702125.1 Engraulis encrasicolus | reverse complement strand
AAGCTTGGAAGCACTATCACGTCATATCATGTGTTTGTTTTCTGGACTGATGGCTAACAAAACTTTGAAAAGGCGTATCGCGATACTGCCTCCTTGTATCACGATACAGTATCGTGACTCAGTGTATCACGATTTCTCGGTTCGATACAATATCGTTACAGCCCTAGTAATGTGTGTGTCCACCGGTGATGACATCAGAAGTGGACCAAATGATTGGAGACAGAGGAACGAGAGGCTCCCCGTTCTCCTCTCAGACAGGAGCGGGAATGATCGGAATGCCGGGAATTTCAGAACTTCCTGAGCACAAGAAGGGGAAAAAAAAACCTGTGTCTGAGGTCGAGAGAGACACAAGGCTTATGGAGCAGATTCGCGGAAGACTTCTTGTTTTGTTTTGTTAACCTGTGAGACAGAGAGCCCCCACCTCCCCCTTCTCTCTACGCTCAGCCCTCCCCACCTCCCCCAAAACTGATGCTGAGTTTCTTTTATTTCCCCACAGATTCAGCCTTGTGGTTTAGGCTGAAGGCAAAACACTTCAACTTCTCTCTCTGTATGTTAGTGTTCCGCTTTTTGTTTTGTGATGGTGTCGATGAAAGCCTTCGCGTGTGTGTATTTTGTTCACTGAAGAGTAAGTGTGTGAACATGTGTGTGTGTCTGTGTGTGTGTGTGAGTGTCTGTGTGTGTGTTTGTGTTTGTGTCTCTGTGTGTGTGTCTCTGTGTGTGTGTGTGTGTGTGCGCGCGTGTGTGCGTGTGTGCGTGTGTATGTGTGTATGTGTGTCCCTGTATGTGCGTGAGTGATCCACCATGCATGTGTGTGAAACAAACCGAGAAAGAGAAGAGAGAAGTGTATAAAAAAAAGCAGACTGGTTCCTCTGTATTGGCATATGAGGTCACCTCATCACACATCCTCTAAAGCTCATATTGCGGCACATCACATCTCTGGCTGGCAAGTGGGGACAGCCTGTCTGGCTTGTGGCCCGCAGTGGCCCATCTGAGCCCAGTGTTTCTCAAAGTGGGGCGTAAGCCCCCCCTGGGGGGGCGTGGAGGCATCTCAAGGGGGTCGTGTGACATCTGATTTTGGGCTTTTTCCCCCCAAGGAAATGATTTCCTGTCTCGTCAATAAGTCAATACATTTAAAGCCCTCACCAACATTATATTATTAATTGTCATGAATTTGAATAGCATAGGAAATGAACACACATCTGCATTCGACTGCAGTCCACCTTTGTTTAATCTACACCAGTCACCTTTCCTTTCATTATGCTCAGCGATCGCAAAATCAGTTTGCGCAAGTAGGCCTACTGCTGTTGCATGGGGGGGAGCTCGGAAGCATTCAGACCCTCTGAAGGGGGGAATGATGGAAAAAGTTTGAGAACCACTGTCCTAGCCTGATACACCTGCCTAAAGGTGAGATTGGATGTGTAAGTTAGTCTGGCCCTGATGAATAGTACATCCGAGAATTAGGGATGCAAACGATTAATCGATTTATCGACTTTAATGTTTTTTAATCGATTAACACATTGATCGACTAATCGCAATTAATCGACAATTCAACTGACAAGAGACCAAGGTGAAATGGGCATGTAAAGAGTGTGTGTGAAGAGGGGTATGAATAGTGGGAATATCTAAATCACCTTTGGATTAAAGAATTGATATTAGAATAGAATTAATTGAAATGTGGTATATTATCTCAATTTTTAACTAAAAGTTTTCAATTTAGTAGTTTTTTTTCAATAAACATTGAGATTTCGCGTGGAAAACGCCGCTTATCAATTAATCGTAAGTCGATCGATAAGGCTATCAACTAATGATTAATTAATTAATCGATAATTTGCATCCCTACCGAGAATTGTTGAGAACAACCCGTTCCGAACAAATCGTGCCTGTGCTTATAGGCTAACGCTCTGAACAATCAGCGCCATCTTTCTCGTTGATGTGCTTTCCCAGCGTTGCGAGCTTCGTCGTCACTCCCTCAAAACCCCGCCCGCTTTGATTCAAAACATATCTTTGCGTTGTGATTGGTTTGCCAGATTCATCAATGTGTTCAAAATGTTCGACCGTCCGAGGCCAGACCAGGCAAAAAAAATTGCCATCCAGCGGGTGGCGCTGGTTTACTAGTCTACTGATCTCGTCTTTCCCCCTCCGTCGGCCCTGATCTGGGCCGGACCCGGTAAAGGCCCATGCCAGAAGAGCTGCAGCACCGTCTGTGACCCACGGTCGTGGTTTTTAGGCTGACCAGAACAGAGCCGGTGGCCGCACCAGTTACGTTCAGAGCCTAAGTGCTTATCTGTGAACAGCCCATGTTCATACCGGGCCCTAAACTTTTTCCGCATGTGACCGTGTTACCCGGATGAACCTCATGACGTCCATGTTGCAGTCTCAGTTCTCGGAGAAAAAACAAGCATTTTGCGCTTTCCATTGCGAACCAACTTTCCGGTTCGCGAATGCTAAGATCTGTGGCGTGAACATGATGGCCGGATCGCGATAAGGTGCGGGAACGGGC
>NC_085860.1:50645175-50660175 GCF_034702125.1 Engraulis encrasicolus | reverse complement strand
TCCAGCTATGGTAGACAGACACATGACAGCACAGGGCATACTTTCCAGACACATGACAGCACAGGGCATACTTTCCAGTCCTCATGGTTTACTTTAGGCCTTAGACTTCAGAAAAGTGTGCGGCCGTCACAGTAAGTATGGATTGGAGTTGACTATTAGGGCTGAGGTTACAAACAAATGGACTAAACAGACCTCGTTACTCGGAGCAAGAGGGGACAGGGCAGGACAGTCAGTCATCCTAATAACTGCTGCTGAAAATATATTGGAATGACATGGGTAGAAATGAATAAATATGTCAAAATTCACAAATATACTTCACTTTAATTGTGTTCATAGTTTAAAGGTGTGGAATTGTGGCCAGAGAGAGTAGCTACTGCTACTGTGCTGCAGATTGAAACTGTGCTGCCTATTGCCACATTTGATCTTTTCATGAATATTTGCTAAGTAATAAACGAATATCTACTAGTATGAACAAAGTACAGTAAGTTTTGCAGCAAAAACAAAAATCTATTTTTCTGGAAATTCAAACTGAAAGACATGGAGAAAATCCACCTTTTCATTTCTGAAAAATAAAATTTTCGACCTCCCCTACGAGAAAATGAACATGGTTCCCAGACTATGTCTCGTTTTTGATATCGACTGGCGATAGCCAGGATATTCCATTGCCTTAGCGTAGCATGCTGTCGTTAGCAGACACTGTCAGTGTCATGAACAGCAGCAGAGCATCATAAACAAAAGCATCTCTCTCTCTCTCTCTCTCTCTCTCTCTCTCTCTCTCTCTCTCTCTCTCTCTCTCTCTCTCTCTCTCTCTCTCTCTCTCTCTCTCTCTCTCTCTCTCTCTCTCTCTCTCTCTCTCTCTCTCTCTCTCTCTCTCTCTCTCTCTCTCTCTCTCTCTCTCTCTCTCTCTCTCTCTCTCTCTCTCATCATCACGATCTGATAGGGGAGCTGAGTGTCAGAGTCATCTCAGCATCTCTTCCTCTTATCAGTGAGTGGTGGACACGACAGCCTGTTATCATGACAGCATACATCATACAGCAGCCACAGCTTCACACCAAGGGTATGAGCACACAAGCATGCACGCACACGCACACGCACAAACACGCACACGCACACGCACGCGCACGCGCACACGCACACGCACACACACAAAGTGAGCGTGACTGAGCGTCCTCTGACACACACACAAACCACTAGAGCATGAGAACGCACACACACACACACCTTTCCACCACTGGAGCGTGACCAGACCAGCAGCCTAGCAGCAGCAGCAGCAGCAGCAGCAGGGTCGGCAGCCTAACAGCAGCCTAGCAGCAGCAGCAGCAGCAGGGTCGGCAGCCTAACAGCAGCCTAGCAGCAGCAGCAGCAGTAGGGTCGGCAGCCTAGCAGCAGCCTAGCAGCAGCAGCAGCAGCAGGGTCGGCAGCCTAACAGCAGCCTAGCAGCAGCAGCAGCAGTAGGGTCGGCAGCCTAGCAGCAGCCTAGCAGCAGCAGCAGCAGCAGCAGGGTCGGCAGCCTAACAGCAGCCTAGCAGCAGCAGCAGCAGCAGCAGGGTCGGCAGCCTAACAGCAGCCTAGCAGCAGCAGCAGCAGTAGGGTCGGCAGCCTAACAGCAGCCTAGCAGCAGCAGCAGCAGCAGGGTCGGCAGCCTAACAGCAGCCTAGCAGCAGTAGCAGCAGCAGCAGGGTCGGCAGCCTAACAGCAGCCTAGCAGCAGCAGCAGCAGTAGGGTCGGCAGCCTAACAGCAGCCTAGCAGCAGTAGCAGCAGTAGGGTCGGCTGGCTGCTTTACACCACTAATCCTCAGCACACTGACAACAACCTCACAGCTGGACGCACGCACGCACGCACGCACGCACGCACGCACGCACAGTCTCGCATCAATTGTCGTCCCATCACCACTGGACATAGGACACGGCCACCTCATAGAAAACCTCTGCATGCCCATGCACGTGTGCTATCACTGGGCCAGACACTCAATCACTCAGACAGTCAGTCACCTACACACACACACGCATGCAAACACACACACACACACACACACACACACACACACACACACACACACACACACACACACACACACAGTCTCGCATCAATTGTCGTCCCATCACCACTGGTGCTATAGGAAGTACAGTATCAGGTACAGTACAGTGCACACAAGCACATTCAGACATATGACAATGTGGCCACCTCATAGAAAACCTCTGCATTCAGACACATGACACAGTGGCCACCTCATAGAAAACCTCTGCATTCAGACATAGGACACGGCCACCTCATAGAAAACCTCTGCATGCCCATGCACGTGTGCCATCACTGGGCCAGACATTCAATCACTCAGACAGTCAGTCACCAAAACACACACACACACACACACACACACACACACACACACACACACACACACACACACACACACACACACACACACACACACACACACACACACACACACACACACACACACACACACACACACACACACACGAGGATGAGGCGTCTGGTGAACCCGCTGCGGGGGTAACTCGATACCACCACAGTGGCCAGATCGGACAGATTACCTAACGAGCTGTACACACACACACACACACCAGTAACTACTAGGACGGACACACACCCTCACACCAACACCCACACACTAGGATACACACATACACAAATCAGCTACTACTAGGACAGACAGACAGACACAGACAGACAGACAGACACAGACAGACACGGACATACACACAGACACACACACGCACACACACGGCTGCTAGGATACAGGGCTCCCATGTCAATAGGGGCCAGGCGGAACAAGCAGGGATGGGCCAGCCAGCCAATCAGAGGAGAGAAGACAGGAGCTGCTCTGCTTCCATGGGAGCTGTTCAGACCTGCACTGTGCGGCACTGTACTGTACACCCACACACACCAAATACTGTACGAAATAACACACTCAGTGTTGCCAGATTGGGCGGTTTCCCCCCCAATTGGGCTGGTCAGGATGGCCGTCTGCAGGTAAAAATCGATTTTGGAGAAACATTTTTTTAAAAATTAAAAAAAAAAAAAAAATCGCCCAATTTTTTGCCCCAGAAATCAACAGAATAGGGCGGGATTTAGTGCTTCCAGGCGGGTTTTCAGCATTTTTTGAGCTGGATGTAGTCAGCCTCATCTGGCAACCCTGCACTCAATTCTCACTTTCCCACACCAGCCCAGCCACAAGAAAAATACACCACACAGTGAAATTCAACATGGGAAATCAAACGGGACTTTGTGCGAGAAACCAACGACTGGACTGACAGTTTTCAAAACTCTCCTACAACCAACAGCAATCAAACAATCAAGTGTTGTTCACATTAGAACAGTTTCTTTTGCTCCACTGGAACCTCATAAGCCAAAGGCCTCATCAGCGCTTGCCTGAGAGAGCTCATGGTGCGTCCATGGCGGACAGGTTAGATTATGGTCCATTTGTTACCAGTGACATTTGAAACTCAGCTACCCGTGAAACACTAGCGACACTAGATACTAGAAACACTCCACAAGTCGAACAGATTTTAAATATGAGCATATTTTTAGGAGTCCAAAACAGCAGGCATAGATTTCCTTTTTTTATTATTATTTCATATCACGACCAGTCTTCATGGTCTGAGGAGAAAACAACTTATTTATTTTTGTGCCCGGTGGTGGCATAGAAAATAATGCCACAGTGAACACCCACATCCCCCTTCCTCCCCCATGCAAACACCCAGCCACCACACCCCCCGCCCCCACCACACCCCCCTGTTTCCATTAACCCCGCCGCCGCCTCCCCCCCCCATGCAAATGCAGGTCTGCATGCAAAACCAGCAGGAGCTCATATTCCAAAGACACAACACCCCCCATACCAGCAGAGGAGCTGGGCTGGCATCTTCAGAAGCACACACACGCACGCACGCACGCACGCACGCACGCACGCACGCACACACGCACGCAAGCACACACGCACGCAAGCACACACACACAAACACACACACACACACACACACACACACACACACACACACACACACACACACACACACAAGCGCGCACACGCACACGCACACACACCAGCAGAGGAGCTGGCATCTTCAGAAGCACACACACACACAAGCACACACACAAGCACACACCAATGCACACCCCTCTCGTCTCTCCCCTCGAGTGAGAATCTAAACGGCTCTCCACTTTAGTCCCCCTCCATCTTCACCACATGGCATGGCGTGGCATGAGAAAGCAAGCACGGCAATCAAGACTTCCACTTTCAACTGGTGCCACAGGCAGGCGAAGTGATAAGCTCAGCTGAGCTCAGCCTGGGGGTCAACCAAGGGCACCAAGGGAGGTGCTGCTGCCTTATCTGCCTTTAGAAAACACTTCTGCATCTGATCTGAGCGGACGGCGGAAAATAATGTATTCAAATTCACTTTAGTCTACCACTACAAAACACTTAAGCTCCAGTTAAAGGGACACTGTGCTGGAAAATGGTCAAAAAAGGTACTGCAACTATGCTGCTCTTTGAAACTAGGCTGCATATTGCCAAATTTGATCTTTACATGAAAGTTTATTAAGTAATAAACAAATATTTTCTAGTATGGTCCAAGTACAGTCCTTTTTGCAGCTAAAAATGGCTATTTTTGGAAATTCAAAATGGTGGACCATGGAGAAGATCCCCCTTTTCATGTATGAAAAGTGCAATTTTTCCAGTCATAATGAATACTTAGAATTTGATGGTGGTGGTAAGTATTCATTAAAAAGGTAACATTAGTGAATGGGTAGCATGAACTCTGGAAATAGACAACTAAAAATCTCCTCAGTGTCCCTTAAAGTTTCCAGTTTCGGATCTTTCAACTGTGTGTGTGTGTGTGTGTTTTTCATTTTTTCAAATTAAACTTACTAACTACCTTACAGCACGAAAGTACAGAACGCATCTGAAAATAATGAGGTATCTGAACATGGGGGCAGGATTTAAATGTCAACTCTTAGTTTCTACACTGTTGTATTATGTCATATGACATGATTTCCTTGACAGAAAATATGCCTAAAATAGCCAAAATGGGTTCACTCTCTAGGCATGTTGGAAAATATGACGCTCATGAGGCAGTCCCCCAGCTTTTATGATATCTGTCAGCCATGGGCATGTGGCCTGTACTGCGTGTCTAAATAAGAGCAGTTCTACTCCACATTATTTATTAAATGTGAATTATCATTGTTTATACCATTACTTATGACTATAGTAGTAAGGATTCTGTTAATACAACCACATGGAGTTCTGTTCTAGAAGGCCAAAAGGCCAATTTAAATGTGTAAGTCAGCTGACTTGTAACTGTAGGAACAGATATGCAACAGACTGCAAACACACATCAGGGGGGACAAACGCTGCCCAAGATTCGACTTTTAACATTCAATCAGGGAGCGCGACCAACTGAAGCTCGTGTTTTCGAAAAATCTAAACATTCCATTGGCTGGCACCTGCTGCCGAGAAGCTCATTACATATTTTTTTTTCGCTTCGACTTCTATTCTTCTATTTCTTCGATTTATATTCTATTCAACTCGTCTCTTGACGGTTTTGACGCCCTCGACGCTAGAAATGCTTTTGAAGCTTTTGCCGCTTCTGCCACTTGCTCATCCATACAGTCAATTAATTCCGCCGCTGTCTTTTCCCTGGGTTAGACTAGAGTAGAGTAGAGTAGAGTAGAGTAGAGTAGAGTAGAGTAGAGTAGAGTAGAGTAGAGTAGAGAGCAACTTTATTGATCCCCAGGCAGGGGGAAATTCAGGTGTCAAGTAGCTTACATAGAGTAAATACACATAGTGTCCATTAAGACATATAACACTGGTAATATCAGGGAAGGGAAAAATAAAAACTAAAGTAAAAAAAGGCTATTGTGCAAAAACATAGGCCTATATTGTACACCTCCCACCCCATCTACAGTAAAGCCAGCCAGGCCACTGTGAGTGACCATATCAGCATGCTTTCCCAAAGACTGGCTCAGGGACTCACATGTCGGTCGCAGAGGATTTTCTGGGGTGGTCGCTTCACTGCACTCTAGTTTAACAATGGTCAACTGAGGCCATATCAAGGTGCAAATGGTAGGGCACTCGTTTGATATACGGCCGACCTAGGTTCGATTCCCGACCTAGGTTCGATTCCCGGCCCGGGTCCTTTGCCCAACCTTCCCCGTCTCTCTCTCCCTACTCGTTTCCTGTCATTACCTTCACTTTCCTGTCAAATAAAGGCAAAAAGCCCCCCCAACCCAAAACAATAGGGTCAACTAATACTATACTAAGACTATGCATTTATTTTGAGATACACTAAGAATTTCTATTGACTTGGGTTGTGAAGGGTTGGGATTTATAAAATATGGGTGCCCAGAAAAGACAGTTGGGAAACGCTGGGCTACATGGAAGAAGCCAATAAGGAGTAGTCTGACCACACACACACACGCACGCGCACGCGCACGCGCACGCGCACGCGCACGCGCACGCGCACGCGCACACGCACACGCACACGCACACGCACACGCACACGCACACGCACACGCACACACACACACACACACACACACACACACACACACACACACACACACACACACACACACACACACACAGAATGCTCCAGAAGGCCAGAACAGGCAGTGCCCTGGCTCACAGTGGGAAGTGTGTGTGTGACAGCCCTCGATTGTCCCGCTCAGACATCACACCACACAATGAGGGAGGAAGTCAGCTTTCTGGGAGTAACACACACGCACACACGCACGCACACGCACGCACACGCACGCACACGCGCACGCGCACGCGCACGCACACGCACACACACGCACGCACGCACGCACGCGCTCACACACACGCACACACACACAAAGACTCTGACTCTTACTCTTAGTCATTCTTTGTGTTCTCAGGAAATCCTCCTTCTGACTCAAACATTGTAGGCCAGTCAAACTTGTGATAAAACCGGGAAACTGCAGAGAACAGTAGTCAGCTCTGTTCTGGTTGGAGCAGTAAAAAATGGGATCTTCACATTCACAACCGTGATATTTAGCACACTAGGTTGGATATACGTCAGAGAAAGTACACTCTAAATATAACCATGAACTCAAAACAGCCTGAAAAGAACAAACTTTTCTGGGGTTAGGGAAAATGTTGGACAGGGGAGGAAATGCACTCCTAAATGAGCCAAAGCTCCAAAAATAGACAAAAATTAACATTCCTAGAGCCAATCACGACACAAAAATATTACAGAAAAAGACCCTAGAAAAGCTATTTTCTTGGGTTGAAAGGAGGCAGGCTGGGAAGACTCCCAAACCTGGAAACATACAATCTTTTAACGTTTTGTTTGTTTTGTTTGGAAAAAGATGAGCATAGCTTCTCTATTAGACAGTAGTGGTAATACCCAGCACCATTGACGATACATTCAGGGTACATTTTCAAGGGAACAACCCCGCCTGACCATGTCAGATTTGCCTGAAAGGAGAAAAAAAAACCCAGAGAGTCACACAGTTACCATTTGGAAGTCCCAACGTTTACCTCCCAAAGACAGTGTGTGTGTGTGTGCAGAAAATGCCAGAATGACGGCCAATATGGCCCGTGTGATTTTAAATAGATTTGTCATGTTACATTATGTTTACAATATTCATTTTCCTCACAGTGTCTCAGATCATCTTTTTTTTAATTTTTTCTTCTCTCAGTACAGATGAGCACCTGAGTACCATTATCTACAGGCGCTCCAAGCCGATTTGTGTCTGTGTGTGTCTGTGTGTGTCTGTGTGTGTCTGTGTGTGTCTGTGTGTGTCTGTGTGTGTCTGTGTGTGTCTGTGTGTGTCTGTGTGTGTCTGTGTGTGTCTGTGTGTGTCTGAGTGTGTGTCTGTGTGTGTGTGTGAGTGTGCGAGGGGGTAAGCCAGTCCCTTACCTGGTGATTGGTTGAGATGTTGAGGGACTGGCTTCTGGTGACCGGCGTCCCAGTCGAGGCCCTGCGCTGCTGAGAGACGCCAGGCGTTGTCACCTGCTCAGGTGCCTCACCTGCTCCCGGCCCTCCTTTACTCCGCCCCTCTGGCTCGTCCAATAGCACGGCATCCCAGGGGTCCCTAGCAACAGCACACGCCCCTCCTCCCCCCACCTCCCCGTTACCACCACTAGCACCGGGCCTGTGTGTACCGGACACCCCCGCCGGCCCCCCACCCGCACCCCCACCCTCCTCCTGCTCCCCCCTGCGCATGCTGAGGGGGTCCAGGTCCAGCCAATCAAATCGGCTGATGGCTGGCGGTTCGGCGGCCGGTGCGGAGGGCGCTGGCGCTGGTTCCAGGGATTTGGGGGGCGCGGGCGTGGAGTCCGAGTCCATGCTGGACGACCTCTCGCTGCGCAGGTATTCCGAGGTACTAGTGATCTTGTCGAAGAGCTTGGCCATCTCGGGCGTGACCGCGGCCGGCTGGTACACCTACAGCAACATACAGTACAAGCACTCGGTCAAACCAGAGATTCTTTAAATATCTTCTTCTTATATATTCTTCTTCTTTGGTTATAAAGCGTCTGCCAAATGCAATGTAATGTAATGTAATGTAATGTAATATAGAGATATGCCAACATAATAAGTTGCTATGGGCACCTAACATGACCAGGTTCCGGTCTGCCTAAAGGGGCGTGTCATAATGCTCCTAGCATTGAATAGAACAGTCCTTAGGTCTGCCCCCCCCCTCGCGACAGTAGAACCCGGAAACAATGCGCCAGCGGAACCTCTCTCTTATCTATTCTCTCTGGTCAAACCCTCCACTACTGTATTCAGCTGTTCCACTAGGATAGCCGTATGTCGTGTGTATATTTTTTGGCACTTCATATTTTTATCTTTCCATCTTAGATCATTTTACAGTGCCCTCCATAATTATTGGCACCCCTGGTTGAGATGTGTTAAAAGCCTTAAAATAAATTCAGTGTTTATTGCAGAAGAATACTGTCACACTGAAAATTGTAGGAAAATGTAGCCTTCAACTCAAATTAATTGTAAGAAAATAAAAAAATCCCTGACTAAAAAATAATTATTTTTCATTAAATCACCTGTTCCACAATTATTGGCACCCTTAACAATTCCCAGGAAATAAATATAATTGAAGCATTTCTGTCATTTCTACAGTAGTTTACAAAGTTTACCAGAGTATGTAGGAACATTTAATTAGTAATTCATCACTTCCTGTTTTCCTGGGGTATAAATATGACGTGACAGCGAGGCCATTTCTCTTATCCACTCTTAAACATGGGAAAGACAAAGGAACACAGCATACAAGTGAGGCAGATGTGCGTCAACCTTCACAGGTCAGGCAGAGGCTACAAGAAGATTGCCACTCAACTGCAGCTGCCCATATCCACTGTGAGAGGAATAATTAAGAAGTTCAAAACAACTGGAACAGTGGTAAACAAGCCTGGACGAGGACCCAAGTTTATTTTGCCACCACGCACAGTGAGGAGGATGGTAAGAGAAATCAAAAGATCTCCAAAGCTCACTGTTACAGAATTACAACAAATGGTAGCATCCTGGGGTCACAAAGTCTCCAAATCAACCATCAGGCGCTGTCTACACGCCAACAAGCTGTTTGGGAGGCATGCACGGAGAAAACCCTTTCCTCACTCACAATCATAAACGCAAGCGTCTGGAGTTCGCCAAGCGGTATTGGGGCTTCAACTGGGACCGTTGCTTTGGTCAGATGAGACCAAGATTGAGATTTTTTGGCAACAAACACTCTAAGTGGGGTCTGGCGTACACGAAAGATGTGCATGCTGAAAAGCACCTCATACCCACTGTGAAGTATGGGGGTGGGTCAGTGATGCTGTGGGGCTGTTTCGCTTCCAAAGCCCTGGGAACCTTGTTTAGGGTGCATGGCATCATGAATGCTTTGAAATACCAGGACATTTTAAATCAAAATCTGTTGCCCTCTGCCCGAAAGCTGAAGCTGGGTCGTCACTGGGTCTTTCAGCAAGACAATGACCCTAAACATATCGCCAAATCTACACAGAAATGGTTCACCAGACACAAAATCAAGCTCCTCCCATGGCCATCTCAGTCCCCTGACCTCAACCCCATTGAGAACCTGTGGGGTGAGCTGAAGAGGAGAGTACAAAGGAGAGGACCCAGGTCTCTGGATGATTTAGAGAGATTCTGCAAAGAGGAATGGCTGAAGATCCCTCTTTCTGTCTTTTCCCATCTTGTGAAACATTATAGGAGAAGATTAGGTGCTGTTTTGTTGGCAAAAGGGGGTTGTACAAAATATTAACACCAGGGGTGCTAATAATTGTGACACACATTATTTGATGTCAAACAATTATTTCTTTATGTGGGATTTTTTCCCCACTGAATAAATGCACTTGTATTGAAGGTTGGATTTTTCTCTTTTTTTCCATTAAGGTCCCATATTATTTAGAAAAAAAAAAAAATAATTGGAAGCTAAAAAACACATCTCAACCAGGGGTGCCAATAATTATGGAGGGCACTGTATTTATAATTTAAAAAAAAACCTTTTTGCCATTTTTAAATGTTTTATGGAAGTGCGAGTCCGTGCGAGTCCGCGCGTACGCGCATGCGCTCGTGCGTGCGAGCATGAGACGTGTACTACCACTGCAAAACAATTACCTATAATGGGACAAATAAAGCTGATGCTACTGCTGCTGCTGCTACTACTACGGCTGATGCTACTGCTGCTGCTGCTACTACTGATGCTGCTACTACTGCTGCTGCTGCTGCTGCTGCTGCTGCTGCTGCTGCTGCTGCTGCTACTGCTACTGCTACTGCTACTGCTACTGCTACTGCTACTGCTACTACTGCTACTGCTACTGCTACTACTACTACTACTACTACTACTACTACTACTACTACTACTACTACTACTACTACTACTACTACTGCTACTACTGCTACTATTACTGCTACTACTACTACTACTACTACTACTGCTACTATTACTACTACTACTGCTGCTGCTACTACTACTGCTGCTACTGCTACAACTACTACTACTACTGCTACTACTACTACTGCTACTACTACTGCTGCTGCTGCTACTGCTACTGCTACTATTACTACTACCACTACTGCTACAACTACTGCTACAACTACTACTGCTGCTACTACTACTACTACTACTACTACTACTACTACAACTACAACTACTACTACTACTACTGCTGCTACTACTACTGCTACTACTGCTACTATTACTACTACTGCTGCTACTACTACTACTACTGCTACAACTACTACTACTACTACTGCTGCTATTACTACTACTACTACTACTACTACTGCTGCTGCTACTATTACTGCTACTACTACTACTACTACTACTACTGCTACAACTACTACTACTACTGCTACAACTACTACTACTACTACTACTGCTGCTATTACTACTACTACTACTACTACTGCTGCTATTACTACTACTGCTACTACTACTACTACTGCTGCTACTACTGCTACTAATGCTGCTGTTACTTCTGCTGCTACTACTGCTACTATTACTACTACTGCTGCTACTACTACTGCTGCTGCTGTTACTTCTGCTGCTACTACTGCTACTATTACTACTACTGCTGCTACTACTACTACTATTACTACTAATGCTACAACTACTACTATTGCTACTGCCACTCCCACAACTGCTGTTACTACTACTACTGCTACTAAGGCTGCTGCTACTACTGCTGCTGCTACTGCTGCTGCTGTTACTACTACTGCTGCTACTATTACTGCTACTACTGCTACTACTCCCACAACTACTGCTACTGCTTCTACTGCTACAACTCCCACAACTGCTGCTACTACTACTGCTGCTGCTGCTGCTACTGCTGCTGCTGCTACTTCACCTGTATGGGCGCGAAGGGCAGGAAGGCTGGCTGCTGGAAGCTGGGCATGGGTAGGTGGTGGAAGGTGGCGTGGGACATGGGAGGCGTGTATCCGTTGGTGAAGGTGGAGACGCAGGCGCCCACAGGTTTGGGGAAGGCGGGGAACACCCCCCCTCCTGGGGCTTGGGGGTGCGTAGGGGTGGACAGGGCCGAAGAGTTGGAGGACACAGAGGAGATGGAGGAGATGGAGGTCCATGGTGAGCTCGCCACCTAGTGTAGTGGCGTGGAATACAGTAGGGGAGAACAGAGTACAGTAGAATAGAATAGAGTAGAGTAGGAGATTAGTAGTAAGAGAAGAGGAGAGAAGAGAAGAGAAGAGAAGAGAAGAGAAGAGAAGAGAAGAGAAGAGAAGAGAGAAGAGAAGAGAAGAGAAGAGAAGAGAAGAGAAGAGAAGAGAAGAGAAGAGAAGAGAAGAGAAGAGAAGAGAAGAGAAGAGAAGAGAAGACAAGACAAGACAAGACAAGACAAGACAAGACAAGACAAGACAAGACAAGACAAGACAAGACAAGACAAGACAAGACAAGAGAGTAGAGTCAGATCGGAACGATTGCAGAAAGCAGCATGGGGTTTCCTAGACTAGTCCAGTAGCACATCAACAAAAATCATCATCATAAATAAACATAAACAAATTTAACACATCACTCATTTACACATATCTGGAGACATACTGTATGTATACACACAATCAATATACTATTAAAGGGACACTGTGCAGGAAATGGTCAAAAAAGGTACTGCAACTACGCTGCTCATTGAAACTGGGCTGCCTATTGCCAAATTTGATCTAATAAATATATAGTAATAACCAAATATGTCCTAGTATGATCCAAGTAGAGTCATTTTTGCAGCTAAAAATGGCTATTTTTGGAAATTCAAAACGGCGGACCCTTTCATGTATGAAAAGTGCAATTTTTCCAGTCATAATGAATACTTAGAATTTCATGCTCGTGGTACGTATTCATGAAAAAGGTAACATTAGTGAATGGGCAGCATGAATTCTGTAAATAAACAACTAAAAATCTCACACAATGTCCCTTTAATGTTAATTTAACCGTCAATGGGAACATGGGAACACAAAAACAAAAACACACACAGTTCTCACCTGTTGAAAAGGCACGGGGCTGTACGCGTGGGGCACTCCGCCAGGGTACGAGGCACTCAGGTTGCAGCCCAGCAACGAGGAGGGGCGTGGCGCCTTGCTGTTGGTGTCGAAGGAGGTGTCCAATAGGATCTTCTCCAGCTCCTCATTGGTCAGCTTGTTGACGTCGATGTTCTTGAGCGCGTCCCTCTCGCTGCCGCCGCCCTTCCTGCCGCCGTCCGCCTCCGGGAAGAAGATCAGGTCCCTCTCCGCGCGGCCAGAGGTGCCGGCAGCCCCAGGGGCGCCAAGCTGAGGCGCACGCAGAGCGCCATCTAGCTTCTTGGAGGACCTACTGGTGGAAACTGCAGAGAAAACGTTTTGCGGTGTTAAACCACCAGCTAGAGAGAGAGAAGCAAAAGCAACTGAAACATGTACTGTGTGAGGAAGAAGAGGCTGAACATTGAAAATAAAGACTGCATACCAAGGGATGGGTATTTAAAGACTGTTTATGTGTTTGTAATTACTGTCTGATTGGAGGGCATGCTGCCCGAAAAACATCACTATATTGAATGAAGAGAAACGGGAGCTTGGTGTAAGGACTTCATTTTCAATTTTCATGTGATTTTGCTAGTCTTGCACCATTTTGCACCATTTGCACCATTTTGACTAGGAAGGAGGAGGAGGATGGAGATGTACGGAACAGTGTTCCTGAACGGGAATATTCCCGGAACGTGGCCAAATTCGGAAAGAAGAAAGAATACTGCGATCATTTACTGAAATATAACAGATACATGTGCTGTGTATGGAAGACAACGATAAGCAACTGAAACATGTACAGTATGAGGAAGAAGAGGCTGAAAATTGAAAATAAAGTCTGCACACCAAGGAATGGGTATTTAAACAGTGTTTTTTAAGTGTTTATAATTAATGTTTGATGGAGGACATGCCGCCCGAAACATCACTACAGTATATTGAATTAAGTTTAGTTTAGTTTAGTTTATTTGATAGGGACAGATACATAACATGTAGGTTGCGTAACAACCAAGCAGCAAGCATCATAGCATTTATAGCCAAAAGCTAATTTCCAATGCCCGTCCCTGGAAGGGATTTTAAAACAATACACTTGCAGCAATAACAATAAAACAAAACAATAT
This sequence comes from Engraulis encrasicolus, assembly GCF_034702125.1. NCBI lineage: Eukaryota > Metazoa > Chordata > Actinopteri > Clupeiformes > Engraulidae > Engraulis > Engraulis encrasicolus. Next base: position 50,646,061 of record NC_085860.1, on the reverse strand, counting down.
TATCAAAAAACAGCCTATTCACTCATTCAGTCAGATCATTCAATCATATTTTAAAGGGACACTGTGTGAGATTTTTAGTTGTTTATTTCCAGAATTCATGCTGCCCATTCACTAATGTTACCTTTTTCATGAATACCATCAAATTCTAAGTATTCACTATGACTGGAAAAATTGCACTTTTCATACATGAAAAGGGGGATCTTCTCCATGGTCCGCCATTTTGAATTTCCAAAATTAGCCATTTTTAGCCGCAAAAATTACTCTACTTGGACCATACTAGAAAATATGTGTTTATTACTTAGACAACTGTCATGTAAAGATCAAATTTGGCAATAACCAACCCAGTTTCAATGAGCAGCATAGTTGCAGTACCTTTTTTGACCATTTCCTGCACAGTGTCCCTTTAAACTGGGAGAGGAGGATGAACAACTGAAAGACATACTGTGTGAGGAGGACGAGGAGGATGGAGATGAAGACAATGCGGATGCGGAGGCGGAGGCGGCGGTGGCGGGGAGTGTGTGTCTCTTCTCGCGCTGCAGGCGTGCCAGGGCCTCCTCCTCCATCCTCAGCGCCTCCTCCTTGCCCACCACGCCCCCCCGGGGGCGCATCACGCCAGGCGACCCCGAACGCGGGCCCGCGTGCAGCCCGTTGCCACTGGAGATCTGGGCCATGGGGTCGGGGTCAGAGGTGAGGGGGTGAGAGGTCAGCTGCTTCCCTGAGCCCCAGTCATGGAGGAGGGCAGAGGGGGCAGAAGACTAGCGGACGTCACGAGAGACTGGACTGCTGAGAAGTTCTGGCGGTCAGCTGATCCGCTCAGCGCATGGAGGAGGCAGAGGGGGTAACGCTGAGGAAGACTCTACTGGGTCAAGATCAGGATCGGGATCAG
>NC_085860.1:50617675-50640175 GCF_034702125.1 Engraulis encrasicolus | reverse complement strand
TTCTGACTGAATAAGTCATGTACACACACACGCACGCACGCACGCGGACACGCGCACACACACACGCGGACACGCACACACACACCCAGAGTGGTATGAGTGAGTTGGGTTTGTGTGAGTGAGAGGTCAGGTCATTAATCATTATTTCACCCTGCTACAGTGCTTATGAGACAACTGAGATGGTCCTTATTTCCTGGTAGAAGGACAGCACTCGGTTGGTTAGCCTGGAAACTCCCATACTGCCGTGAGCAGAGCACTAGTCCTGATCTGGGCCGCATTGGAAAACCCTGGCAGAGATCTTCCATTGAATTTGTAGTTTGTTCACAGATCCGTCGTGTCGACTCAACACCAGATGTGAAAAACTAGTGAGCACAAATTTGAGGATTAACCTATACAGCCTAGTTCAAACAAACACGGCCTGTGCTGGGCATCCATAGCATGGAGTCTATGGGAACAACAGGTGTGTCAGTCCGACAAGTGGTGGTGGTAACACAGTCACACATTAACATCCCTCGCTACCACATGACAGCTGGGAAGTTTCATATGGCAGGGGCCTATACCACAAAGCTGCTTCAGGCATAGACCGGGTAAAGGTAAGAGGTAAATCATCAAATAGAAGAGCCTGGAATCCTCATTTTCATTTAGAATATCCAATATTCTATTAGATATTTGACCTCTTAACTTAACCTGGTTTACTCCTGAACCAGCTTTGTAGTATACAGTAGGCCCCAGGCCAGGTCTATGTTGCCTAGTATAGTGTAGGGAGGATTTGTCCTGCTGTCCTGGATAATGTACTAACGTACAGTGCCATGAAAAAGTTTGGGCGCCCTTTTGGAAAATCATTACTTTGGGTTATTTCTCATTGAGCTTTTAAAGTAGCAACTTCATGTTAACATAATGTTAAACTGTAGGGAAAGAGAAACATTTCAGCAGTGGAAGAATTTTCATAGCTGTTACAGAAACAATTTTATCTGGATTTAAACAAAAATATGCGTGTGCATAAATATGGGCACCCCAAAGAAGGTATACCATTAATATGAAAGCGAAGTGAAAGTGAAAGCCCATTGGGAAACTCCAACTCCCATTGTCATTGTGACACAGCACTCCACAGCACACAAGTGAACACTGCATACTGCACACAACGAAATTGCATTTATGCCTCACCCGTGCAAGGGGGCAGCCCTCAGTGGCGCCCCATGGGGAGCAGTGCGGTGGGACGGTACCATGCTCAGGGTACCTCAGTCATGGAGGAGGATGGGGGAGAGCACTGGTTGATTACTCCCCCCACCAACCTGGCGGGTCGGGAGTCGAACCGGCAAGCTCTGGGATGCAAGTCTGACGCCCTAACCGCTCACCCATGACTGCCCTAATATGAAGTAGCACCTATGAAAAGTCTTCCACTGCTGAAATGTTTCTCTTTCCCTACAGTTATATGTTAAAATGAAGTTGCTACTTTAAAAGCTCAACGAGAAATAAACCGATGTAATGATTTTCCAAAAGGGCATCCAAACTTTCTCATGGCACTGTATGTACAATCACAACTCCACGCCTTGCAAAGGTCCACAGCTGATTACACACATGGTTGCAGTGAGAGTACACGTAAACACAGGTAAACAACACGAGCTAATCTCGACTGCTGATAAGTTTTGATAGGCCAGACTCTGCATAGCCACACCAAAGTGTGTGTGTGTGTGTGTGTGTGTGTGTGTGTGTGTGTGTGTGTGTGTGTGTGTGTGTGTGTGTGTGTGTGTGTGTGTGTGTGTGTGTGTGTATGTGTGTGTGTGTGTGTGTGTGTGTGTGTGGTCAATGTCTGATTTGTTTAGTTAAACTGCACATCGGAGACTGGTGGTCAAACACAATTTCAAACTTCTGTGCTAACCCTCGTCCCATAGACTTTGACAATAAAGTACACTTTCACAGCTCTAAAAAGCAGAGCTTCACCCTGTGTGGTTCTCCTCTAGCCTATAGTGAGATCTTTATGGGACAACACACTCAACCCTTTGAAAGTCTTTTAAAGCAGCAACTGAACATTATGATGACTAAGGGACAGTGGTGGTGATGAAGGCAGACAGAATTTACGAGAAACTGTTTCGAATAGTCACATGTTTTGCTCCAAGGCAAGAAACTATTATCCATTCGCTTTGCAACTGCTAAAGATACTCACTGCCAAAGAAAACAACTAGTAAAGCTCTCAGTAGCGACTTTGACCGCCATCACCATCGCTCAGCGTAATGGGTTAAAAAAAATGGATAAATCGATATCGGTATCGGGCCGATATTTGCATATTTCAAGTGTATCGGTATCGGCCGATCCGCGTGTGGTTTTGACCGATACGCAATATTTATTATTTTATGTAATTCAGGTTTTTTTTAAAAGCACCAAGACACTTAATTTTTTTATTACTTGATTGTTAGACATCCCAGGTGAAAAAGTGGTTCAATTTAGTACAATAAAAGTATGACTGAAGTGTACTTAGCATGTTAAAAGTGCACTCGTGCTTTTTGTGCTAAGAAAAAGTATGTTTACAATATGCTTATTTAAAGTGTACTTAAAATTAGATGTAATTAAGTTGCTCTCAAAGAAAGTACACTTAGCGAATCATACTTCAAGTGTACTTCGAAGATGTTTGACAAAAGTGTATTTAGAGGAATATACTAATAGTGTTCTAATAGTGAACTTACTAAAAGTGTATTTTTTAATAACATATTGCAATTGTACTTTTTTAAAGTGCAATATGATTACACTTCACCCAAATGTCTTCTAAGTGTGATTTTCTATAGTGCGCTTTAAAGTAAATCGCTTTAACATATTGCAAGTACACTTTTTCTAAGTGCACCATGATTGTACTTCACCCAAATATATTCAAAGTGTGCTTACACAAAGTTCATTTACCCATCATGCACCATCATGCATGTACCATCATGCAATGCACTTCTTGGAGCTACATTTCTCAAACAGAAAGCCATTTACCTGTAAAGAATATCTTTGGTTTGCATGAAAATATTACTCATTGTTATATTCTGCGTTTATTGTAGGAGTTTTAAAATTTTAAAGTGGTACACAAAAAATGGCCATGTTCCCACCGTCATTATGATGGTCACGTATATGTTCTGGTATATATAGCCTCACACTTCCCATGATATCATGGTGAGAGGTAAGTTGGAACTAGTTGTTCAAACAAAGAATCAAGGGTCACCATTAGTGATTAATTCAAATGATCAACTGCAGGAAGGTGGAACAAGTATGAAATAAAGTGAAATGTGTATCTGAAATCTCTGTAACAATGCAATGATTGTAAATGTCAGTCATGCTAGGCATGCATACTGTATCAATACTGTGACATGTGGCTGTGTGTAATGTACAAGCTCTGAGGACCAGCATGGATTGTAGTATTAGATTTATATTATTCGTTGTACTTGGGAGTGTACTGTGAATATACTTCAAGCATACCTGTTATATATTTACAATACTTAATATGATATACTTTTTACAGAATTAAAATGTTCCAATGTAGTCCAAAGAAGCATGAAGTTGAAAGCCCATTGGGAAACTCCAACTCCCATTGTCATTGTGACACAGCACTCCACAGCACACACGTGAACACTGCATAGTGCACACAACGAAATTGCATTTATGCCTCACCCGTGCAAGGGGGCAGCCCTCAGTGGCGCCCCATGGGGAGCAATGCGGTGGGACGGTACCATGCTCAGGGTACCTCAGTCATGGAGGAGGATGGGGGAGAGCACTGGTTGATTACTCCCCCCACCAACCTGGCAGGTCGGGAGTCGAACCGGCAACCTCTGGGATGCAAGTCTGACGCCCTAACCGCTCACCCAAGTTAATATACTTTTATTGTACTTCTAGTAACAATAAAATGTTATAGAAGTGTACTCAAGCACACTATTAATGCCATACGAATGCATGAAAAGCGTGTTTGGAGCATACTTTCAAAAGTATGCTTGTAGTGCACTTAAAGTTAGCCAATTTAGCATCCTCAGTGTGCTGCAAGTGTGCTGAAGTACTGCTTTAGTAGTGCTTCAGCGCACTAATAGTGCAATGAAGCGCACTTTAAATCGCCGAAAATAGTACACTTTGTACTAAGTACGGTCAAAAAAAGTACACTTTAAGTATATGGGTTTTTCACCTGGGATTACTTGATTGTTAGAGAGGGTGTTCAAATGTTACAAGTTCTACCTCAATTTGATAATGTTAAAGGAATGTTTTTTTTTTTTTTTAACCCATAACGGCCCCAAACATCGGGTATCGGAAATCGGGTATCGGCCAAGGGTGATGAAAAAAATCGGTATCGCATCGGTCATTAAAAAACCTGTATCGGTCAACCCCTAATTGACAGTGCAATATAGTCTTGCCTGACTGGGCAGACTTAACGACATATGATACGACCCTGCCTTGAACCACAACACAATAAACATCTAACATGCATTCAGCGAAATGCTGTACACTAGTCTTTCTCAACGGGGGCACTGCGGCCCCCCCAAAGGGGCGTTGAGGAGCTCTAGGGGAGCGTTGGGAAGGATAAAGCTGAAAAGGGGCAGTGCTTAGTTACCACTGGGGGCATTAGTCCATTTATTTGTTTTAATATTAAGAGGGGCGGTGTTGTCAGGTTTATGATGAGGCCAAGGGGGCGTTTGTTCAAAAAAAGGTTGAGAACTGCTGTACACACTACAGTACACACACTGCAGTAAATGGGTCAGTCAATGCCGGGCGGACGCCTCATACAGCAGGGCTGCCCTGCTCCCATTCTGGCGGCAGATAGAGAGAGAGAGAGAGAGAGAGAGAGAGAGAGAGAGAGAGAGAGAGAGAGAGAGAGAGAGAGCAGACTAGGGGTGCGTTTCTCGAAAGCGTAGTTGTTAGCCAGTTAGCAACTTGGGTAGTTGTCAATGGGAAATTGTATTGCAAACAACAAAGTACTATAGTTTCGAGAAATGCACCCCAGACCCAAAGCTCAGCGGCTAGCCTACAGTACAGCAAGTTTCCTGCTCTAGTCTGCACACATGTTAACAAGCCTCTGTGCTGAGACCGAGAGGGGGTGTCGTGCCAAAAAGCAAGTCCCTGCCAGAACACGACTGCCCTCATTGAAACCAATGACATTTTTTGAGAGAAAATTATACTAATTTTTGCAGAATTAATTACATAATTAATTACCTAAACATATGCTTATGAAACATTACTCGTCCTCCACTTAAAGAGGTATGCCACTATTTTGGGGCTTAATACAGTTAAAATCGTTGGCTGGGGTTTATAAAGGTGGGAAAGTGTCTTATTTTTCATGTAAGTCGTTGTCTTGCTTTAAGACAAGTTAAAAGAGGGAGCATGTCGCTAAGCTAGTGAAAGTCAATGGATCCGTGTAGCATGCCAAAATAGTGGCATACCCCTTTAATATGAGCTATTTGAATGAAACCGTAACATTTGTTATGACAATTCTTCGATTCTTTTATGGAAATAATACTGAAATTGTAACCAGCTCTTTGTAGTACTTCCAGAAGGAATGTAGATGCTTTATTGATAGGCTTTCCATCTTAAATGGTGTCGGACTTGTCTGCAAAAATGGGTAAAAAATATCAGAAAAATTGGTTATTGGTTTCCATTGGTTTCAATGAGGGCAGTCGTGTTCTGGCAGGGACTCGCTTTTTGGCACGACAGGGTCCTTCATTCAGCTTTACAGGCAGTCAGCGTTTAAGACGGATGGAGGAGAATAACTGGGTCAGAGGCTGGGTCAAACGGCTGGGTCAGAGGCTTTAACCTGCGAGAGAGCAGTAGACTGGGGAGGGCTCGGTGGCACTGTATTTAATTGTGATGTGGATTGTACAATATCCCATTATTAAGTTAATACGTACCACTTTCACAGACTAGGCTTTCTGGGTGATTGACACACTCGTACGGTTACGTGACGCAAGTCGTTCAAATAAAAGAAAACTTCTGTCAAACAAACAAACCACCCAGGTTATCTCTTCATCCATAATCTAAATCTTTGAAACCACCCTAGTAGGCAAGCAAACACAGGAGCCCTGTGTAGTATAGTGTAGCGTTAGGTTAGTGAAGTTGGCCATGGCTAGTCAGCTTCATAGTCATTTAGCTGAAGCTTGGCTGTCGATTCCCATTTAACAGATCCTGGACTAGACCACAGTGCCTGTGCAGTGTGTGTGTGTGTGTGTGTGTGTGTGTGTGTGTGTGTGTGTGTGTGTGTGTGTGTGTGTGTGTGTGTGTGTGTGTGTGTGTGTGTGTGTGTGTGTGTGTGTGTGTGTGTGCGCGCATGTGTGTGCGCGCATGTGTGTGCGCGCATGTGTGTGTGCGCATGTGTGTGCGCGCATGTGTGTGCGCGCATGTGTGTGCGTGTGTGTGTACACACGTGTTGTCGTTGACCCCATTGCATTTGTTTGGGTTTCATGTGGGCCACACAGCTGCAACCACAGCGCAGCACAGCGCAGCCCAGCGCAGCCCAGCACAGCACAGCACAGCCCAGCACAGCACAGCACAGCACAGCACAGCACAACGCAGCGCAGCGCAGCGCAGCGCAGCGCAGCGCTCTGTCACAATAGCTCAGGGGTGGGGAACATTATGGGGAAATAAAACGACCTCAAGGCCCTCGAAACAGAGGTTCCCCACCCCTGCAATGGCTGCTAACCTCCTCCACTTTCCAGTAGGGATGTAAATAAAATCGAAATGTATCGATGTATCGGAAGTATCGGCCGGCGATTTAATCGAATCGTATCGAATCGTGGGGCATTCTTAAGAATCGGAAAGGATCGAATCGCTGGCCCCTGTGCAATGCCCTAGCTCCATAACACCATAGTAGTGGAAAAGTAATTGTAAAAAATCGAACCGAATCGCATCGCATCGTGGGGAATTCTTAAGTATCGAAAAAAAATCGAATCCCTTTAAGAAAGACATTTAAGAAATCGATACTATATCGTATCGCCATGAAGGCTGTGATTTACACCCCTACGTACTCTCCAGCTGATAGATAACCTACTGTAGCCCTCCAGCCAACACATGTGACCGGCCTGCTCTGCCTCTGCTATCTCTACACAGCAACTATGGACAGGCAGCTTGCCGATGGAAATGCAGTCAGCAACATCCTTGTTTAAAGGTGTGCACGTACGTGATAACAGGGTCACTGACAGCTTTGGCTGGGCCCAGGACAAAGCAATCTTAAAGTAAGCTTATCCCCCATCTACAAGCATTCATTCATACCCAACGCAATCTCCATGGTTAATAAGCAATGGAAAAGCTAGGCTGGTGTAACAAAAACAAGGGACTGGATCTGTTTCCTGACCTGTACTGTATGTGGTGTGTGTGCTGGGAGTGGTGGCAGGAGGGAGGGGATATGTGCAATGTTTTTATGTGTATTTATGTGTTTTTGTTTGTTTGTTTTTTTTAGAGTATGAGTGTTTTAATGGAGTGAATGTACATGTATGTTTTTCTGGTGAGACGAAAGATAAATGTCATGCTTGCATGACAAATAAAGTATATTCTATTCTATTCTATATTCCATCCAATAGATACAATGTAATGAGGGCCCAATCCAACAGCCCCGGCCCGGGATAACTAACCCCTTTACCAACCCCCCTTGACGGCTTCCATGTGTGATAGAGCATCTTATTAATAGCACAGTACTTTATCAAGTAAATGTAACGGAGGCTAACTAGCAGAGTTGGCGTGGAGGGAACGTTGGTAAAACCTCCCTCCGATAGCCTCATACAGTCTCGTGCCGTTGGGCCGAGAGAGTCTCTTGGCCCAGCGGTATCGTACTGTGTCTCCCATTGCCAGACCGTTGTAGTTGACGAGGTCGCACGTTCGATCCCCGAGGGGGGTGAACAGGTGCAAGATGAGCTCCGTCACATAGGCCCACAACTAGGCCTAGTCCACAGTCGTAGGTCTGAGCGTCTGTCTCTGTACTTTGCATTACTCGACTACTGGAGTACATAAAGCAACAGCAAAGTGAACTTTTACCACCGAGGGGAGGGAGGGAAGGAAGGAAGGGTGACGTGACATGAGTCGCATGACGCATCGTCCTCCATCTCCACCAAGTTTGGCTGGGACTGGGTCACCGCCACAACTAGTGTCCTAGAGAGAAGGCTGTTCAGGATGTGGCCACACACTCATGATGACCAACTTTCCAAAAATAAAGAGAGAAAAGCAAAAGGGGGGTGTGGGAAGCAGAGGAGAGAGGATGTCACTAGGGATGCACCGATACCACTTTTTTGAAAAACGATACAAGTACGAGTACATTAATGTGTGTACTTGCGGATACAGAGTACCGATACCGATACCTTTTACCACCAAAATACAATGAAAATAAATGCATGGCCATGTCTTTTTCCACCTGTGATATTTTTATTGTAGATTTCCATGTATATTAAAATGTTAGTTAATGTATGAGGTGGCATTTTTTTTCCATGCTGCTTTCAAGTCCACAGAACGTGACAAGATTTTGCATTGTTTTGTGTAATAGCAGTATCGTTCCTGGTATCGGCAAGTGCTTGACGAGTACGAGTATAATGAGCAGTATCGGTATCGGTGCATCCCTAGATGTCACTGAGCGGAACCCACAGCAGCACTACCGCATCCATCCCCATCTGCCAAGCAAGGGCTCCGAGACAGAGGAAGAGGAAATACACAACAAGGAAGATACAGATGGTAAAGGCTGTGTAGTATGTGTACTATCTATGCACACTTTATGAGAAGGAAGCACACTACGCACACAGTCTGCGTAATAAAATAAAGGCAGTACTTCCCTATGCCCAATCTACTGTAATAGTGTGTGTGTGTTTGTGTGTGTGTGTGTGTGTGTGTGTGTGTGTTCCACAATGCTTAACAATAACGATTTACAGTAGGCCTATAGCCCTCAAAAGAGGCCTCCAGTCCATTCCTGAGACAGACTATCATTTGGTTTCAATAATCAAAAAAATGAAGAGCAGGAAACTGTGGCACTCTGTTTTCTTATTTTTTAATGGTTCAAAGGCAAATAGACTGCCCGACGCGTTTCGACACAAGGTCTTTGTCAGGGTGCAAAAGGCAAATAGACTGCCCGACGCGTTTCGAAGACCTTGTGTCTATTTGCCTTTAAACCATTAAAAAATAAGAAAATGGAGTGCCACAGTTTCCTGCTCTTCATTTTTTTGATGTCAACTTTATCCACTCACTGTTAGAGCACCCGTGTCAAAAGATCTGGATCCACGCAGCGCTTCCGTTTTTTCCTTTTTTCTTGGTTTCAATAATGTTTCAAAGGTAGCCAGGAGAAGAAGACCCTGGGAAGGCCACTGCTGGGAGTTTAATCACTGTTTCCCCAAGCACTTTATTTTGTGAAGGCAGTCACCTTGACAACAGACATTTACCACCTTGACTAGGTCCCCTGATTAAGATTATGGTCGTCTGAATTCCTGAAGACGCTTCAGCAAAAAAATGAGCTTATATTTTCAGGGTTTTTTATCATATAATATTTCATATGAAACCGCACATCAGCGGTAGTCATGGCGGTAGAGCGTCAGACTTGTAGCCCAAATGTTACCGGTTCGACTCCCGACCCGCCAGGTTGATTGGGGGGAGTAATTAACCAGTGCTCTTCCCCATCCTCCTCCTCCATGACTGAGGTACCCTGAGCATGGTACCGTCCCACCACACTGCAGCCTTTAGAGCACCATTGGGAATCTGCCCCCGTGCCCGAGTGAGGCATGAATGCAATTTCGTTGTGTGCAGTGTGAAGTGCTGCGTCATAATGACAATGGGAGTTGGAGTTTCCCAGTTGGGCTTTCACTTTCACGTCACATTACAGCCTTTCCAATGATAATTGTGATTGTTACATTGCATTGCATTGCATTACATTACATTACATTGCACTTAGCTGACGCTTTCATTTATTCAAAGCGACTTAGTTATACTTTTTCAGGGTATTGCTATTGGTTACAGTCCCTGGAGCAATGGGGTTAGGTGCCTTGCTCAAGGGCACTTCAGCCATGGATGGAGATGTGGGGAGAGGTCAGAGGGGATTCGAACCTGCAACCCCTAGATTGAAAGACCAACTCTCTAACCACTAGGCCACGGATGACCCCATTAATAACACATAATATAATGCAATAATAATAGTGATGTCTGATGTGTCTCTGATGTGCCTGCCGCACAACAGCCCCCCCCCACCACCACCACCTTGACTAACAGAAAGCCTGCGGGCGGGAAACACTGTTGATGACGTACACACAGCACAGCACAGTGAATTCCTGCAGAACACCTCCAGTATGGTGTGGTGTGTGTGTGTTTGCAGCCAGTGACCCACTTGCTGCTCTGCAGGCCACGCTTGCTCTCTCTCAGCCCGCCAGTCAGAGGAGAGTAGAGCAGAGTAGAGTAGAGGGGTCTGGCTCTGGGAGCGGAGTAGAGGGGTCTGGCTCTGGGAGCGGAGTAGAGGGGTCTGGCTCTGGGAGCGGAGTAGAGGGCTCTGGGAGCGGAGTAGAGGGGTCTGGCTCTGGGAGCGGAGTAGAGGGGTCTGGCTCTGGGAGTAGAGTAGAGGGGTCTGGCTCTGGGAGTAGAGTAGAGGGGTCTGGCTCTGGGAGCGGAGTAGAGGGCTCTGGGAGCGGAGTAGAGGGGTCTGGCTCTGGGAGCGGAGTAGAGGGGTCTGGCTCTGGGAGCGGAGTAGAGGGGTCTGGCTCTGGGAGTAGAGTAGAGGGGTCTGGCTCTGGGAGCGGAGTAGAGGGCTCTGGGAGCGGAGTAGAGGGGTCTGGCTCTGGGAGCGGAGTAGAGGGGTCTGGCTCTGGGAGTAGAGTAGAGGGGTCTGGCTCTGGGAGCGGAGTAGAGGGGTCTGGCTCTGGGAGCGGAGTAGAGGGGTCTGGCTCTGGGAGCGGAGTAGAGGGGTCTGGCTCTGGGAGCGGAGTAGAGGGGTCTGGCTCTGGGAGTATTTATAGGTGCTCCACTTAGCTTCCATCTTGAGCAAGGTGGAGAGCAGAGCAGAGGCGGAGAGTGCAGTGCAGTGCAGTGTCTCGCCGGTTACAGCAAACAGAAATATACACACACACACACACACACACACACACACACACACACACACACACACACACACACACACACACACACACACACACACACACACACACACACACACACACACACACACACACACACACACGTGCACGACAGCACACATGCAGACAACAACAATGTGCACCACGCACACATGTACACACATGCACAGTCATGCATACGCACACACATACACTCACACTCAAATACATACTCAGACACATCCATGTACATACACACACAAGACAGACACAAACGACACACAAGAAGACATAACACAGACACAAACGACATATATACACAAACGACACACAAAAGACACACACACACGACACACACACACACACACACACACACACACACACACACACACACACACACACACACACACACACACACACACACACACACACACACACACACACACACACACACACACACACACACACACACGACACACACGACACACACGACACACACGTCTGCTGTGCAGCAATACCAAAGAGCCTTTGGGAGTCTACACGATCACAGAAAGATCCCATGGGCACAGTGGCCACATCTACACAGAAAGATCCCATGGGCACAGTGGCCACATCTACACTGATGCTGCAATCTCCCACCTCTTGTTTTACCGCCATGCAATAAAGATGGTCATGAGGAGAAGTCACGGGCGGCGTCTCAAGTTCACTGGCCCTCAAATGCAGTATATAAGCTTACTAGTCTCAAACAGTCCGGACGGGCCCTACCGTGGCTGATATGGTAGGGCACGTTTGCCACTCGGCCGACCCGGGTTCGATTCCCGGTCCGGGTCCTTTGCCGGTCCTTCCCCATCTCTCTCACCCAGTTCGCTTCCTGTCTCTCCTCCACTAGCCTGTCTCACAAAACCAATAAAGGCTGAAAAGCCCCCAAAAAATACTTTAAAAAAACAGTCCGAGCTGAGGAACAGTCATGATTTTAAGAATATAATGGATAATAATGAAAGAAATAAAATGGGATCATGATCACTTTTCCTTGCTAGGGCTGACACCCAGCCCCACTGCAAGGTCATCATGGCTGGGTATGCTTCGTATAGTCTTACGAACAGGTTCACACACACACGCACCTCAATTTTGCATGAGGGGCTCAACGTTCATCCAGACTTCTTTGACAGAATTTACAACAGTAAAACCTGTTACAGTGGATTAAGCAAGTTTTGAGGCATACACAATGCACAGGAACAGGTCGTGTCGTGGCCTGAGCCTCTGTCGATGCTGCAGGCAGGGGGTTTAACCTGGTACTCGTCTGTCTCGTGTTTACTTGCAAATCATGTGATGCCTCAGGCTCTGCTCATTGAACAAAGTACAAACACCTATGAAGTAACAGCATCCTTTCACACGAGACCTCCTTTGCCTCACACACGGACATGACACAATAACCACACTCTTTCACGCTCTCACATTGTTATCCGAAGATCTTAAGTGGCAGAAATCTCAGGATTATACCCTGCCTACAGACAGTTACCCAAAACAGAATACCTGCTCGGTCACTCTGCATGTCAGCTTTCATCCGCAAGTTATGAGACATTCGCAACATCCATGGAACAGACATCAAAGTTCGTAGGCTACCAAACGTTCCAACAGCTTTACGCACAGCGCACAGTAAAGATACGAATGTCCATGAGTGCAATAAGGGGGCGTCAGAACTGTATTTGTCAGCCGGTGTTGTTAAATATATACAATACTTTATACAAGCGAGTTATTTGTTCACTCTGTGCTGCTGCTAGCGCCCTATTTTGTTTCCCAAGGAATCGTCTCCTCCACAACCGAGGCTCTTCGCACATCGTTGCGCTTGCCTCTGGAACAACTTGTCTGGAATGAGAATATCAGGCGCAAACTAAGAATGCCAGACTTATCTTGCTAACCTCATCAAACACTTGCAAACGTTCATATTTTCTTGCTCGAACGCTCCGCATGTTTCTGAAATAATTGACTTGTCTGTTGCCAACTTGCCACTGAAGTTTAGGCCAAGTTTAATTCCAGACACATCATCATCCCAGGTTTCATGTGACTACAGCACAGAGGCAGCCAACAATAACTTCATAACAATCACAAAGACACAAAATGAAAACCCAAACGATCACAGCACATTGGCAGCTGCCATTCTGCATATCTGTTACCAAGACCAGGCATATAAACAAGAAGTTAGGCTCAAAAAGTAGTGGCGTTCTATCAGCTAGCTTCTAATGTATGTTGCAGCTAGTTGGCTAGACGACAAGTTGCCAAAAACCTGACATTGCATACATTGGGGTGGTTCATGCTCTCACAAAAGAAGGGAAACTCTGGGAAAAGTTTAATTTCTTTCTGAAGGACCCGATCAACGTTTTCGACCAGCAGTGTACGTTTCTTTGGATTTGGAATCCAAAGAAGTTAGTTTCCAAACTTTCCCAGTATAATTTCCACCATCAACTTGACCTGCCAACAAAGTAGTAGAACTAGGCTTACGCGAACAAGACAGAGTACATGCACATCACGCAAAAATATGTTGGTAATGCAAATAATATATCATTTGACTGTACGTTTACTGCTTTACTGATTATCTTTTGTAAATAATATCGCCACCAACCTTTAGACTGTTCGATCTTTGCTGCTCTCCATTTTTCTGCTGTTGGAAAATTTGTCCATCTAGTCGGAGTACAACGTCAGTTCCTGTTCAGTGAAGTTTACGCTTGGCGTCGCCAGAATGGATAATAAAGAAACAACGACATCTTGTGGTCAGCTGGTGTTGTACCCGTTTGTGCTATATCAGTTTTAGTCAGAGACGGCTCTGGTTTTAGTTGTTCCACTGTGCCACAGTGTGGTGAGAACTAGGAAACGGTCAAAACCAATGTAATGCATTGAACCCATGTTGAAAGTCTGACAAAATATTGGTGGAATTTCCAAGATTGCTCAACATCAGTTATTGAAAAGTGTTGAATGACAATGACATTAGTCTTCACAAGACCCTATGGTGAAGACACACCTATTTCTGAAAAGTCAGTTAGACCAATGATTCTCTTTTAAAAAATATTTTTTGTCAACATTAATCATATGCTTTTAAAATATGACTCACACTGTATGCCATTTTAGTGTGTGTGTGTGTGTGTGTGTGTGTGTGTGTGTGTGTGTGTGTGTGTGTGTGTGTGTGTGTGTGTGTGTGTGTGTGTGTGTGTGTGTGTGTGTGTGTGTGTGTGTGTTTGACCTATGGCCTATGGATGTGCTTACTTGTTTATATCTTGTCTATGTTATTGTATTTTAATATTTGTTTTACCTGTCCAGGGACTGCAGATGGAAATTAGCTATATAGCTATAATCTGGCACAAGCCATCTTTTTACTTCTGTAATCAATGTGTATTGTGCATGGTCCCTGTTGAACTAAACTAAATAAACTAAACTAAACTAAGAGAGACGGAGAAGGGTCGGCAAAGGACCTGGGCTAGGGACTGAACCCGGGTCGGCCGTGTGGCAAGAAAGTGCCCTACCGTTAGCGCCATGGTAGGGCCAGACCAGCGATTCCCAAACTGTGGGCCGCAGCCCACTGGTGGGCCCGGAAAGTATTCAAAGTGTGCCTTGAAACCATTTTCTAAAAATCAAAATAATATTTGCATGTGTTGCTGTTAGTGGTGTCAACAATGATCGATTCGGCGATGCAATCCAATGCGGGGCATGGACGATCCAGATTTTTTTAAGTTTCAATTACTTCCATGGATATTTCTGGAGCAAATGAATGTTGAATGAAATAAAAGCACTTCAAAACATTGCAAGACTGATACAGACAATAAATTGTTGCTCAGTATCTGACTCCTTGTATTGCTTCATCATGACTGATTAAACATTTGCTTTGCTTTCAGTAGAAATGTAATGCATTGCAATGCATTGTAGAATTGAATCGATCGGATCGGATCGGATCGCATAGAATCGAATCGAATCGAATCGCTACCTCACGAATCGTGATCGAATCGGATGGTGAGGGCAGTGCCAATCCACACCACTAGTTGCTGTTGAATGCATATTTAGAGTTGTAATGTTTATTGGGCCAGAGGTGGGCCCCAAATAATTGTGAACATTTCCAAGTGGGCCCCAAGTTGGAAAAGGTTGGGAACCCCTGAGGTCACACCCCACTGACATGTGCTGCAGCCTACATTCAGGACTAGGGCTGGGTTCAAAAGATCGAATCGAAAAGTGTGATATCGATTCACATTCGAAAAGTGTGATATCGATTCACAACTTTGTGCATCGATCTTTTGCCGATGATTACAGGTGCTATTTTCTCAACCACAACCTGCAGCTTTATTCCACATTCATGTGCACTACATCCACAATACACACGGTCTGTTCAAGTAAATAGTGCCAGTGTTTCCCCACATCTTTCTCTAATACCAAGGTATTTCATGTTTGTTTGGGTATCAAAGGTTGAGATATTTCAGTTTTTATAGCCGGTTATGGGTTAAAGTGACAACCCAGCAATACAAAAGATTGATATTGAATCGAATCGAATCGGATGACTGAGGTACCCGCAGCATGGTACCGTTCCGCCGCACTGCTCCCTAGGGGCGCCATTGAGGGCTGCCCCCTTGCACGGGTGAGGCATAAATGCAATTTCGTTGTGTGCAGTGTGCAGTGTTCACTTGTGTGCTGTGGAGTGCCGTCACAATGACAATGGGAGTTGGAGTTTCCCAATGGGCTTTCACGTCACTTTTCACTTCACTTAGGCCTACAGACAGGCAGACAGACAGACAGACAGACAGACAGACAGACAGACAGACAGACAGACAGATAGATAGATAGATAGATAGATAGATAGATAGATAGATAGATAGATAGATAGATAGATAGATAGATAGATAGATAGATAGATAGATAGATAGATAGATAGATAGATAGATAAGAATGGAGAGTATTCCCTGAATGGAGATAGATAAACTGTGTGAAAAGATTCAGATATGTATACTGTATAGACCTAGGCCTATATCAAGGGACAGGAAAAATGTCATGACAAGTGCGCCTAATTAACAATTTATTTTAAAACTAATTATTTTATTCCTTTATTATTATTAATGATAAGTAATAATTGAATGTTGATTTCATGTGGATTAAACTATGCCTTGCTATGTTATAGACCTGTGTCATGACTTCTTTTTATTTTTTATTTCTTTCCATTCATGTTAGTTCTTCTCTGAACGCCACGTACTTTTTCCTCTTGCGTCAGAGAACGGTCTTGTGCAGGCTGTTTGATTGAAATGTGAAACACGCAATGGATGTCCATCATGACTGCCATAAACAAGGAAGTAACGGTTCCTGACCAATGGCCGTTCAGTAGAGGCGTGACTTTGGAGTTGTACGGCGCTTTGAAGGCTTCATCCCCGAGCCAGACAGACTTGCGGGTGACAGGTGGACACAAGGTGTAAGCAGCAGATATTTACAATTTCCCAAAGTTTAGGAGGCGAAACATAGAAAGGTAAGTAATGGATCTGGTTATACGAGCCGCCAGGGAAGTAGTTCTGTGTTTTTGCCTTGTTTATTTCGGGGATGTGCTTGTTTCTAACTGCTCCATGGTTGTCACTGTGAAAAAGAGGATATGGGTCGCGAGCTGTTACTCATCATGCTCCATCACGCGCTACATAGATACATGTAGCCATTGCGCGCGCATTGACACCATGTAACCAGATTGTATATGTTTAAAATGTTACGAAAAGACGTTGGCTGTTTACACGGAAGTGGGGGATCTTTATCCCACACGTGTAACTGAGGCGTGATTGGCCATGGGATTAAGATTAACACAGCAACTCATGCCTCTTAAGTGCGTGCACACACACACACCACACAACATCTCAATGAAACACCATTGGCTTGCTACGTGTGGTCTACACACCCTACACAAGCTTCACCTTTACTCAGTGAGGTTAGAGTTGGGACATGCTGGATGTCAAGGAGCAGATACTTTTAAAAATCTCAGACAGTGCAACAACACCTAATTGTCTGAAGACTTGCGAGACCGTCCTGCGTTGGTCTTGAACCGACACTTTTCCTCTTCAAGAGCTCTTCCTAAATTGTAGAGCGCACTGGCGAAATTCTCCAGACTGTCATGCACCAATACTAGCCTGCTGTTCATTCTTCAGGCAAATGTCTTTCCCCTTAAAGGGACAGAGACTTTAACTGACTTGACCGTTCTTACATTTACTTTGGCACAGTTTGTTTGGTGTTTTATCCATCATCCACTACTTGGGTCTGTAAAGGTTGCACCACTTTCTATTGACCATCTTGTATGTAGGCTGATCTTAGAAAACATGCCCTGTAGAGGAATGGCTGTACAAATATTTGGGGGCTGAAAACCAATGGCCCTAGCCAAAGGTCTGGGCAGCTTTGTGAGGATTGCCAAATAGGCAAGAGGAAAACTAGAATACTCAGAAACGTTTAGTAATAGCCATTTTGTTGTGAAAGTTGAGTTGAAACTGGTGTAAGGCCATCTTTAGGTGTCCTCTGGGAAACTGTCCAAAATGCGTTGGGCCAATTGTGGAGATTCTAGAAGAGCTAATAGATTAAATATAATAAGTAAAGAAGGCTTGATGAGGTGTTCAATGGGACATGTGTTGTGTGCGGTTCCTGTGGATCTATCTAACCTGTCTGTGAAAAGTTGGTCTAGAGTAGTGGTTTTCAAAGTGGGGTCCGGGGAGGGACCCCTAGGGGGACTGCAAGGGGTTGCTAAGGGGTCCGCGGCAAGTTGGAAGAAAAAGTAACAAAAAGCAAAACACAATACATAAGTGAATAATAAATGTACACCAAAATAAGCTAAACAATATTTCCATTAGCTAAGAACTGCATTATAATAATAATCTATTGCGCCATCTCTGCATTCGATTATAGTTATAAATATATAGAGGCATATCCCAATGGGGCACGGACACACAGACATAGCATTGCACAGAAAAACAATGTGTGGTTAGGTCGGACCAATGAAAGGGGAGCCTTGGCTGGAATCTACTGGTTTATGGGGGACCTTGTCATAGTAAAGTTTGGGAACCACTGGTCTAGAGAATGCACTTGTGTAACTGTATATTCTGGCGTTGTATTCTGTTATTGTCATAAGGTGGTGCTGTCCTTAGATGGCCCTACAATACATTTTTTAAGCACTTAAACCCCAAAGGTCACGATTGAATTCATTTCCCATGTTAGTTTTGTTATTAAAGGACCAGTTCAGTCAATTTCAATATGCTGTTGTATTGCTCATGCTACCCTTGACTTGTCAGTACCCGGTGATGCCACATTTTTCGGCTAAGCCCTTTCTGAGATATGAGCTATTCTAATGGGGGCAGCGTTTGTTTACATTTTTTTTTAAAATTAACATAGGCCTACTCCAAATATTTTCCCAAAAGGTAAGCTTACCGCTGTTTGCTAGTTGTCTGCTGATGTTGTATAACCTTTCGGATGTTTTTGGGAATAAATAGAAATATTTTTTTGAAATGTAAACAAAGCGCTGCCTCCATTACAATGACTAAGATCTTGGAAAAGGCTGAAGGAAAAAAAAAAAAAACCTCAGGTACTGACAAGTCCAGGGTAGTGTGAGCATTACAACTGCATGTTGAAATTAACTGAACTGCTCCTTTAATATTGGGCATCATACGAGAGGGGTGCAGCTATTCGAAAGACTATCCAGCAGCGACAACTCTTTGAGACCTTTGTTAAACTATTGTAGGCTTCTTGTGTACTTATGCCTCTTTTCCACTGCCAGCATTCTGGTAGGCCTACAGCGCGACTCGGCCGCCACTTTTTGCTTTACGATTAGGCTGTGTCGTGTCTATTCGAAAAGCAAAAAGTGGCGGCCGAGTCACGCTTTGTTGGGCTGCAGTAGACCAACCAGAAAACTGGCAGTGGAAAAGAGGCATTTGAGACCTTGTTAAACTATTGTAGGCTTCTTGTGTACTTGGCACTTAGGGTTCTAGTCCCATACTGTCCTGATGGTTCCCTGTGTGTGTCTTCTTTTTAACAGAGATGTGGACGAGTAGAGGACCACGGCATCACTTGTGGCTGTGGCTGTGTGTGTGCGTGTGGCTGTGTATTCACGCTGTGCCCATCGCCGTGGACAAGACTAAGATCGATCCCCCCGCAGATAAACTGGACCCACCAGAGAGTACAGTAGGTTTCACACCGCGACTGACCTACACAGTTGCATGGGGGCATTTAAAATGGTCTCCTCCCAAAGGCTTTGAATCGATTAATCATTATTCCATTCGATTCGATTCGATTCATTCCAAATCGATTCAATCCGTTCCCTTATTGGTGCCAGGATTTCCCCCAAAAGATGCTGTTGCCTATTTTTATATAAAAATGTCAAAGGGCTGTGGCTTGACAGTGTTAACAGATTGCTAATTTGTAATAAGTAGGCCTAGGCCTAATTGACTAATACCTACTGGGTATTTTCCATAGACCTAAATGAAACAAAAAGAACAAAAAAAAATCTGCTTTTTGTGTCTGGAAAGTCATGGAAAATCATGGAATTTTATATCTGAATTAGAGTGGGAACCCTAGGCCTGCCCATACATCCTGTGATACTGTATCACAGGAAGTATGGGCAGGCCTAGGTTTACACCTGAACTGATCCCAGTGAACAAACCAAATGTTAGATAAACTGATGGGCTATTAAGTGACATGCTCTGGCTTAGTTTTTGACTGAATACGCAATGGCCACAGAACTGCATATGGCGTAGTTTTAGTTACAAACAGATTTAAGTTACCTGTTATTAGCCACGAAACCTGTTAGTCATGAAAGTGAAACATTGGCACAAACTTCATATATAACGTATATTGTCACGATGAAAGAAGGGGTACAACAGTATGTTTCCATGGTTACCTGTACACACTCTTTCATTCCTAACATAGTAAAGTACATTACCTTTAAGAGAAAAGTCCCAAACAACACCCACTTCACATCAAAAGCTGCTAAATGTCCTTGTCTCAAACTTGATCTTTTGACCGTACATTTCATTATGTCAGACTCAGTTGCTTGCAGTGAGCGCTTGATTGATCTGTGTAACTGGGTGAGGCAGAAAGCAAGCAGTCCACTCCACTGCACTGCACTGCATGCCCTATTGCACTGCACTACACTCCACTGCACTCCACTCCACTGCCCTGCATGCCCTATTGCACTACACTACACTCCACTCCACTGCACTGCACTGCACTGCATGCCCTATTGCACTGCACTGCATGCCCTATTGCACTGCACTGCACTGCACTGCACTGCACTGTACTGCATGCCCTATTGCACTGCACTGCACTGCACTGTACTGCATGCCCTATTGCACTCCACTCCACTGCACTGCACTGCACTGCACTGCATGCCCTATTGCACTGCACTGCACTGTACTGCACTGTACTGCATGCCCTATTGCACTGCACTGCACTGCACTGCACTGCATGCCCTATTGCACTGCACTGCACTGCACTGCACTGCACTGCACTGCACTGCATGCCCTATTGCACTGCACTGCACTGTACTGCACTGTACTGCATGCCCTATTGCACTGCACTGCACTGCACTGCACTGCATGCCCTATTGCACTGCACTGCACTGCACTGCACTGTACTGCATGCCCTATTGCACTCCACTCCACTGCACTGCACTGCATGCCCTATTGCACTGCACTGCACTGCATGCCCTATTGCACTCCACTCCACTGCACTGCACTGCACTGCACTGTACTGCACTGCACTGCATGCCCTATAGGGAGGGAAAGTAATCTCATCGCCCCCTGCTGGCAACGTTCCAACCCCCTGCAACAAATGAATGTTTTTTTTCTTTGAAAAATTACATCTCGGCCCTGACGACGAAGTAGAAGTAGTGGCAGTCATATTATGGGCATGTTGGCCCGTTTTATCGAACCAGGTGGTAAAATGTTCGGTTTTTCACTGATCTGAGCTGATTTTAATATTCTTTAAAAAGCTAATACAGAACTACACTGACTGGCATGTGTGGCTTGTTTACTCCATGTAATTAGCATAGCCAAATTAGCATAGCCAAACATGAGTCACACCGCGACTGACCTACACAGTTGCATGGGGGCATTTAAAATGGTCTCCTCCCAAATGTTTAAAATGGATTTAAAATGGCTTCACAATCTCATACTGATGTGCTCGAGATAATTTAAACATTGTTAAGGTAATATGTCACTGGAAGTATGAGACTTGGACGCACAGGACAAAGGTCAAGTTCAACCATTTAAACTCTTAAAGGGAAGGAGTAAAATGAGCTTTCCTGAAACGTTATATCGCTGTGTATTGAGAGGGTAAGAAAGAAGTGGATATTCCACCTTTACAAAGTAAGAACCTGTCGTACTGCATATTTGGCTAGCCTGGCCATCACAACTAAAAAGCTCTGTGAGTATTAGGGCTGGGTATAGCAGCCATGTTCCTGTATCGATTCGATTTGGATTCTTAGGGCTTTGAATCGATTAATCATGATTCCATTCCATTCGATTCGATTCATTCCAAATCGATTCAATCCGTTCCCTTATTGGTGCCAGGATTTCCCCCAAAAGATGCTGTTGCCTATTTTTAGGAACTTGCGTTCGTTCGCGTTCATTTGTTTCTCTGTGTTGTCAACGAGGCGCGAAGCACAGCATGCTGGGAGCTGTAGTCCGTTTCCGACCAGATTGGCACAATTTCTATTTTTCTTAAAAGGGCAAAAAATGACTTGAGATTTTCACAGGTAGTAGTTCATGCTATTGTGTACGCTGAAAAATGTGTCTGGTGTTATAGTTCCAAGTCATATCTTTGTGGGATTTTTTTAAAAACTTGTCTATGGGAGTTTCAATAGGATCACCCTGGTGTTTGGAACTTAACCGGTAGGATCGCTGTTTTCCACTTTCCCTCCCAATTGCACTGCACTGCACTGCACTGCACTGTACTGCATGCCCTATTGCACTCCACTCCACTGCACTGCACTGCACTGCACTGCATGCCCTATTGCACTGCACTGCACTGCACTGCACTGCACTGCACTGCATGCCCTATTGCACTGCACTGCACTGCACTGCACTGCACTGCACTGCACTGCACTGCACTGCACTGCATGCCCTATTGCACTGCACTGCACTGCATGCCCTATTGCACTCCACTCCACAGCACTGCACTGCATGCCCTATTGCACTGCATGCCCTATTGCACTCCACTCCACTGCACTGCACTGCACTGTACTGCACTGCACTGCACTGCATGCCCTATTGCATGTGTTTACTTAGCGTTGGAGGGTGAACTTCTGAGTCGCCCCCACCCCCCAAACACACACACACACACACACACACACACACACACACACACACACACACACACACACACACACACACACACACACACACACACACACACACACAGCGTAAACGGTCAACTCCATTTTCACCGAATGTTATGCTGTCAAATGATTTCTATGCATGTGACAAAGACATCCTTGCATCCTTGT
>NC_085860.1:50580175-50612675 GCF_034702125.1 Engraulis encrasicolus | reverse complement strand
AGAATTAAAAACATACTAATGAATGGATAAAAATGTTGTAAGTAGAGTATGTTATGCCAAGTGTAAGTGGAGTGGGTTTTGACCAAAGCTTCTAAAGGGCCGTACACGCACGTCGCTGCTAGTTACTCGCTCAGCGAATGAACTCAATACAGCCGTCTCCAAAAGAGTTGTCGCATATCCATCTGTTTGGAATAACAGCTAATAACCTGACTTTCGATTAATCACTTGGCTTCAGAAGTCACTCATATGAAAGCTACAACCCTCCCGAATGAAAATGTATGTACAAAATTAAATTTGATGCACCAAAGAAAGATTGACCCTTTAATGAACACAGACAGGGCAGATTTTCACAAGACAAAAGTTTTGTCGCCTATAGAACATAATGTGAAAATGAGCAGATAAGTCACTTCAAAACACTTAAAATACACAGATCGGGTGTCATACTTAATCGCTGAATCACTCTTGCATCTTCAAAAAATCAACTTTGTGTATGTTTAGGGTCATTGTATTCATGGAAAGCAACACAATGAAAATCAATGGAGTTCAATGAGAGATGGTGACATATTTGCTATTCGTAGAGCAATACATTTTTAACTTCATGATTTAATCAATGATAAAAGCCCTCACACACCAGCAGCATGCATGCAGCTGATGACTGAATTAGTAAGTAACAAACAATACATCAGTTTAGCACTCGCGGCACAATGCCTGCAGTCTGACTACTGTACTGTAGCCTTGTAGCTATGTAGCCAAATGTGGCTAACGACATGAGACCTCGTGCGCAGATCTATAACATCAACAGTGGTTAGCGACCGTAACCAACAGGCGCCGTTGCTGAACTATTATCTGCCCATTAGTCCTCATATTCTCTTCCATGAGCCCCCTCCCTTATGGACGGAGCTAGCAAATGGCAATTACTACACGTGTTGTCTTCATTTTTGTTTTCCATTTCGATCCTTTGTCCTGGTGATGTCTTAATGTAATGAGGAGAGTAGAGTATAATTTACACGTGCATTTTAATGTAACTGCAGTATACAATGTATCATTTTTTTGCTGCAGAGAGAGCTGTTTAAAAATCATTGTCTGTTCTGTTCTGTATCTGGTCTGCAGGTATGACTGTGGACTACGAGGCCCTCCTGCGCCAGTTTGAACATCTCAACCACATGAACCCGCACACCTTCGAGGTGGAGGACCTGGATCGCCTCATTAAGTCGGTATGACATATGACACCTGGCTGTGTGTGTGTGTCTGTGTCTGTGTCTGTGTGCGTGTGCGTGTGCGTGTGCGTGTGCGTGTGCGTCTCTCTCTGTGTGTCTCTCTCTGTGTGTCTCTCTCTGTGTGTCTCTTGTGTCTGTGTGAGAGAGAGAGAACCCACACAAATTTTGAGATGGAGGACCTTGGATAGAATCAGTAAGGCTATGCTGTGACTTGTCTTTGAAATTAGTGTGCGTGTGTGTGTGTGCATACGTGCATGCGTCTCTCTGTCAGTCTGTCTGTCCGTCTCAGTGTTTGTGTGGTTCTGTTTGAGTACAGAGATAGTTGGGAAAACTCTTGCTTTCTGGTTAGGGCTGTAACGATATTGTATCGAACGGAGAAATCGTGATACAGACTCATGATACTGTATCGTGATACACTCTTACAAGGTTTTGACACCCATCAGTCCAGAAAACTACCACATGATATGAAGTGATAGTGCTTCCAAGCTTCAAATCATCATCATTATTATATTTAAACTTTTAAAAATGATGTGTAGCCTCTTGTAGCCTATTCTACCTACAATCTGTCATAGTTGTATTCATAATTTTATTTTATAACATTGGCAAATGTGAAATCGTGGGGTGTATCGAAACGTAGGTCTGAAATCGTGATACAAACGAATCTTGAGTTGAGTGTATCGTTACAGCCCTATTGCTGGTAGTAGCTACTAGCTCTGTCATCACTGTAGCTAATTATAGGTTAAGAACACCACAGTTGCCTTGACTCAGAAGGATTTTGTCTCTTTAGGATTGCTAATTTAAAACTCGCCTATCTCCACAATTTATTAACACCCTGAACACAGACAGAATTAATTTGGTAACAGCAGTAGCCATTTGTAAACAGACTATGTCTCAGATAGCCCCTCATCAATGCTTCATAGTAGGCAGAACTGTGGAGAGTTATTATTTTAAAGTTTTGTCAGAGGACGTGCTCAACTTCTTGGAAAAAATGAATGTGTTTGGGTGCGCGATAAAAGGTTTCAGTTATTTTTTTAACCTGGTTGTGTGAGTGTTGCCTGTAATCAGTTTTTAGCAACACATTCTCTGGGTCTTTCATGCCTCTGCTGCAGTTTACTCGTAACCTCATGAAGTTTAGTTTAGTTTAGCTTATTTGCTTATTTGACAGGGACCGTGTACAAGACAGATTCTAGTACCAGAGTTATCTAGAAGCTAGTTTACATCTGTGGTCCCTGGGCATGGAGCTAAAAACACACACACAGACACACACACACACGCACGCACGCACGCACGCACGCACGCACGCACGCACGCACGCACGCACGCACGCACGCGCGCGCGCGCGCGCGCGCGCATTAAAAAACATAGACAATACATGCACGACTGTTGCCACTACAAGTCACATTTTAGAAGCAGCAACAGCATACTAGTGCATACAAGTGAAGAGGTAGTGGTGCACTCATCCAAAACGATGGTGCAGGACAAAGTGTTTGAGCAGCTATTCAAAGTACAGTCTGTAAAAACAAAACAGACTGGAAGCCTGCATTCTGATGAAGTGTGAATAGCTTGAAAACGTCCCTGTCGTGCAGAAAAGCGAGTCCCTGCCAAAACACAAGTGCCCTCATTGAAACCAATGGAAACCAATGACCAATTTTTCAAATATTTTTTACCCATTTTTGCAGACAAATCCAACACATTTTAAGATGGAAAGCCTATCAATAAAGCATCTACATTCCTTCTGGAAGTATTACAAAGAGCTGGTTACAATTTCAGTATTATTTCCATAAAAGAATCGAAGAATTGTCATAACAAATGTTGCGGTTTCATTCAAATAGCTCATATTAAGTGGAGGACGAGTAATGTTTCATAAGCATATTTTTAGTTCATAAATTGTGTAATTCATTCTGCAAAAAATAATATTATTTTCTCTCAAAAAATGTCATTGGTTTCAATGAGGGCACTCGTGTTCTGGCAGGGACTTGCTTTTCGGCACGACATCCCTCAGTAACCTCATGAACCAATGAACTCCTGAACATGAGTCATCATCATGGCTGTTTGGATTGAGTTTCGTCTCGTCTCGGCTGTTGCAGCAGCTGTGTCATTGTGGTGTCCTGTGTCACTCTCCGCAGTAGAAGAAGAAATGCCTCTCTTCAAAACAGCGTTTGTGTTTTTGCAGACACAAGGCAGTTCTTGCATTAGGCTCATTAGTGCCATTGTGCTCCTAAAGTAGATGACCGAGATGCTAATTAGAAATCTTAAGAGTTTGTGCTAGTATTTTATTCTTAAAGAGGGTTTTAGGAGAAACAAATGTGAAGATTGAAGAGTTTTTTTTTATTGAACTGTTTTTTTATTTATTTTTATGAGACAGACTTTTTTTAACTCATTTAGAATGTTCTTCTTGTATTCATGTCTATGCTTGCTACCCCTCTGTAGGCCACAAGTGACCTGGAGAACTATGACAAGAGCCGGCATGAGGACTTCAAGCAGTACGAGATGCGGAAGGAGCATGACAGGTAGGGCTGGGAACTGGCAAGGAATTCTAGCCTGGTAAACCAGCGCCACCCGGCTGCGAGTGGGTCTGGCCTCGGATCTGAGAACGTTTTGAACACTGTGCCCTGAGTCTGGCAAAACCAATTACAACGGAGATATTTGTTTTCAATCAAAGCGGGCGGGGTTTTGAGGGAGTGACGATGAAGCTTGCAACACCGTTGGGAAAGCACATCAGCGGCAAAGATCGCCGATTGGTCAGAGCGCCGGCACGGTTTGAAAAAACACCAGGTTGTTCTCATTAGCAATAGTCTTAGGTATCGTTCATCGGGGCCAGACTAAATTACTCCGGTCTCACATTTAGGCTGGTTTATCAGGCTAAAGGAATTCATGAAGCGATACATATGAGGATATACAGTGGTGCTCATATGTTTACATACCCCAGCAGAATATACGCTTTCTCTGCGATTTCTCACAAAATATGAAGGATTACACAAAACCTTTTTTTTCACTCATTGCTAGTGACTGGCTTAAGATATTTATTAGCAATATTCTGTGTTTACTCTTTCAAAAGCATGATCACAACCCAAACTACCCAAATGACCCTGTTCAAAAGTTTACATACCCTAGTTTCTGATGCTGAATATGGCCCTGTTTAACATCAGGGACCGCTCTAAATTGTTTGTGGTAGTTGTTGATAAGGCTCTTAATGTTCTCAGATGACAAAACAGCACATTCTTCTTGGCAGAATGGTTGTTTCCTATAATATCTTTGGGTGTCTTGCTGGAACCTCACATTTGAGGTTTCCCCTGAGTGGCTCAATGATGATGAGATCAGGAGAGTGAGATGGTCGCTCAAAAACCTTCATTTTATTCTTTCTGAAGCTAATGACGGGTTGATTTGGCTTTCTGTGTCGAAATATTATCATGTTGGCACGGTTGGAATTTCAATTCAGAAATGCAATATGAGGAGTTTGGTTGGAATCAAGCCATTGGGCAAGGGAATCATTGCATTGCAATGATCATTGCAAGGGAAATTGTTCAGGAGGCATAGGACAACCAAAAAAATAACTTCAGGTGAAATATAGGACAACATGAAAAAATGTTTTAAACTGTACAGGAAAGAGGCACTTGAGAAAAGTTGGGCTGTTGGGGGTTGCCAGGAGAAAGCCATTACTACAAAAATGCAAACATGTTGTTTTGCATATGATACACCAAATAACACAATGAGAAGCATCCAAATGCCTGTGACAAAGTAATTTGGAAAAATGAGATCAATATGGAACTTTTTTCAGCCACTATTAACAGTACCATTTGGAGAACAGTCAACGGAGCCTATGATGAAAGTTACACCATCCCTTCTGTGAAACATGGTTATGGACCACTGATGTCATGGGGACATTTGAGTTACAAATGCACTACACTTTTGGTCCATACTCACAGAATGATGAATACATTGCCCTGTGAAAAATACTGGAGGAAACTTCACACTCATCAGCCTTGAAACTGCACATGGTCCATTGTTTGGACATGCCAACATGACAATATTTCAGCACAGAAAGCCAAATCAACCCGTCATTAGCTTCAGAAAGAATAAAATGAAGTTTTTTGAGCGACCGTCTCACTCTCCTGATCTCAACATCATTCAGCCACTCAGGGGAAACCTCAAATGTGAGGTTCCAGCAAGACACCCAAAGATATTATAGGAAACAACCATTCTGCCAGGAAGAATGTGCGGTTTTGTCAACTGAGAACAAGAGCCTTATCCACAACTACCACAAACAATTTAGAGCGGTCCCTGATGTTAAACAGGGCCATATTCAGCATCAGAAACTAGGGTATGTAAACTTTTGAACAGGGTCGTTTGGGTAGTTTGGGTTGTGATCATGCTTTTGAAAGAGTAAACACAGAATATTGCTAATAAATATCTTAAGCTAGTCACTAGCAATGAGTGAGAAAAAAGGTTTTGTGTAATCCTTCATATTTTGTGAGAAATCGCCAAGAAAGCGTATATTCTGCTGGGGTATGTAAACATATGAGCACCACTATACATATCGCCAACAACCTCCCGATACGATACACATCCCGATTCAGGGGTAACGATACGATACTTATCGCGATACATGTGTACTGTATTTGCTTACAGTGATGAGTATCACAATATTTTAGACCTTTTTTTTCTTTTCTTTTTTCTTACATTTTTAAGAAAATAGGCATGAATGACCAAATGTTACTTTTTTTCTGTAGAGCAACAGTTACACTGTAGCGAATGTAAAAGACTGCCTTCACAAAACTGTTGGTCTACTGTTCATGAGGCAATATGCATCAAGAATGGCAGTAGCTGTGTAGCATTCAAAAGTCAATTTATGTTATTAAATGAAGTTTTGGTACTGGCACCTTCGATACGATACACGTATCGTGAAGAGGCCCGTGACAATATATCCCGATACCGATATTTTGAACACATATACAATAATATCACACAATATGCATCACGATACACACACATGCTGCTGTATCATGATATTTATAATCATATGATCGGGGGCAGCCGTGGCCTAGTGGTTAGAGAGTTGGTCTTTCAATCTAGGGGTTGCCGGTTCAAATCCCCCCTGACCTCCTTACATCTCCATCCATGGCTGAAGTGCCCTTGAGCAAGGCACCTAACCCCATATTGCTCCAGGGAATGTAACCAATACCCTGAAAAATAATACTGTAGTTGGAAGTCGCTTTGAATAAATGAAAGCGTCAGCTAAGTGCAATGTAATGTAATGTAATATGATGTATTATTGTGATACATTGCCATATTCAACACAGTTCAGTTCAGTAGGCTAAAGGTGTGAACGATAGAGCTTCATCGCTGTCGTGCCGAAAAGTGAGTCCCTGCCAGAACACAAGTGCCCTCATTGAAACCAATGGAACCAATGAGAAATTTCTCAGAACACAATTTAAGATGGAAAGCCTGTCAATAAAGCATCTGCATTCCTTCTGGAAGTACCACAAAGAGCTGGTTACAATTTCAGTATTATTTCCATAAAAGAATCGAAGAATTGTCATAACAAATGTTACGGTTTCATTCAAATAGCTCATATTAAGTGGAGGACGAGTAATGTTTCATAAGCATATGTTTAGTTCATTAATTATGTAGTTCATTCTGCAAAAATTAGTATACTTTTCTCTCAAAATATGCCATTGGTTTCAATGTGGGCACTTGTGTTCTGGCAGGGACTCGCTTTTCGGCGCGACAATCACCAGTTGCTGTGTACAGTCTAGTCTTGCATATCAACACAGCTGAATGAAAACCAACAGCACCGCAGGTTGTATTTTTGGCGGATGCTCGCAAGCCATTCAAACAATGTTTTTACTTCTGAGATGGGATGCTTTTCTTTTTAACTCAAGTGCACAACATGTTAGGGACTAACGTTTCGATGGCAAGCCATCTTCATCAGAGTCCATTCGTTCAAGATTAACTGCCTCCCTCCCGTTGATGCACCAGATGTAAAAGCAGAAGCGTGTGGAACCCCCTTTGTAATGTTTTAACTTCATTTTATTTTGCTAAGAATCAATGTAGTATGTTGTGAAAAGTGGTATCGCATTATATCATCATGGCGATTTTCTTTTTTTTTTGCACACCCCTTCAGTTCACACAAGGAAGAGCGCGACACTGCTTCTTCACAGTTCACCACTTTTTTTCTTTTTTCTTTGGTGCTGACGTTTCGGCACTTAGGCCTTCATCAGAGTGACTTTGATGAAGGCCTAAGTGCCGAAACGTCAGCACCAAAGAAAAAAACTAAAAAGTGGTGAACTGTGAAGAAGCAGTGTCGCGCTCTTCCTTGTGTGAACTGAAGACTGAAGTACCTTGAAAAGCTGCACCTGCTGAAATGGAAACCTTCGAGGTGTGCGGGCTCTCACCATTTTTTTTATTTTTTAAAAATTTGCACATGCCTAACCACAGGAGGGAGCACCTGAAGACGTTAGACGACGAGACGCGCAGGAAGGAGGAGGAGCACTACGAGGAGATGAGGAAGAAGCACGCCGACCACCCGAAAGTCAACCACCCTGTGAGTACCACACACACACACACACACACACCCACGCCGACCACCCGAAAGTCAACCACCCTGTGAGTACCACACACACACACACACACACACACAGACACACAGACACACAGACACACACTCACACACACACACACACACACACACACACAGAGCACAAAACGGCCATCAATTTCAGAAAATATAACTGGAAGGTACTCCCTGGTGTGGGGAAAGAACAAAATCAACCAAAACGAGGGACACTAAACAGCACACATTAATGTGTATAACCCAATAAGGTGCAGTATTTAATGTGTTTAACCCAATAAGGTGCAGTATTTAAATAAATAATATATAACCTTATTGGGTTATACACATTAGTTATACACATTAAATACTGTATATAACCGTATTGGGTTATACACATTAAATACTGCACCTTATTGGGTTATACACATTAAATACTGCACCTTATTGGGTTAAATGAGTGCTCCTAATCAGTTTATTGTAAATGTTGACCCATCTCTTGCACATACTGTATTTGCTCTCTAGCATGGATTCCCTTTTTCACATTTTCAAGTCCCACGAGTGGTCCCCCAAAGGCCAAAGATTATGTTGGTTTTGTGTGTGTGTGTGTGTGTGTGTATTTTGTTATTAGAGGGGGAAGGCCAAACGGTGTTGCTGGTACTGTATGTGTGAGTGTTGTTGATTTGAAGTGTGTGTGTGTGTGTGTGTGCGAATGCGTGCGTGCATGCGCGTGTGCGTGCGTGTGTGTCCACGTTGTCTGTCTGTAGGGCAGTCAGGACCAGCTTAAAGAGGTCTGGGAAGAGACGGATGGTTTGGACCCGGAGGACTTTGACCCAAAAACCTTTTTCAGCTTACATGGTAAACTCTCTTGGCTGTGTTGCCAGGGGTGAATTTCTCGAAACCAAAGTTGCTTACTACATTATCTACTTCGTTGCTTTCAATGCATTTTCCCATTGGCAACTACCGAAGTTGCTAACAGGCTAACAACTTCCCTTTTGAGAAACTCACCCCAGATTTGTCTGACCAAATACCACCAAAAAGGTTCTCAAAAACCGCCAAAATGCGCTAAATTCCGCCCAAATTCAACAAATTACATTGACTTCTATGGGCCCAAAACGGCAGGAAAAAAACGCCAAATGGACAATTTTCCCCGTTTTTACCCGCAGACGCTCATCCCAAGTAGCGCAATTGGGCGGGCACCCGCCCAATTAATGAATTCATACTGCGTTGGCCTTGCTGCCCCGTTTGTGTGGTACTAATTTTTAGTGTAAACCTGTGTTCAATCCAAATTACCGTAAATATGTCTCGTGGATAGCAATGGAGTTGACTTTTATTTGGTATCTGTAAACCCAGAAACACACATTGTATACTGTAACAAAGATAACATCCATATTACGTTTTTTCTAGGGTTCATAGATGGCAATGATGAAGACTTTTTAAATCCATATCACTATACATGTGTGTTTGGGTTTATACTATAGATACCAAATGGAGTTGACTTTTTGAGATCCATATTACAGGATGTATGTTTCATGTCTTCATAGATACTAATGGCGATGGCTTTTTAAATCCATATGACAGGGTGTATGTTTGATGTTTCATAGATACCAAATGGAGTTGACTTTTTGAGATCCATGTTACAGGATGTATGTTTGATGTTTCATAGATACTAATGGTGATGGCTTTTGGTGTATGTTTGAGATCCATATTACAGGATGTATGTTTGACGTTTCCTAGATACTAATGATGTATGTTTGATGTTTCATAGATACTAATGATGTATGTTTGACGTTTCCTAGATACTAATGGTGATGGCTTTTTCGACGAGCAGGAGCTCGAGGCTCTCTTCACTAAAGAGGTCAGTTACAGTTAACAGATTCATATTAAATGTAAACTCTAACTATAACTCATAGGCTGCATTTTATTTTAGAAATCTTCTCCATGAAATCAAGAAAATCAATGAGAGATCGTGTGTGTGTGTGCGTGCGTGCGTGCGTGCGTGCGTGCGTGCGTGCGTGCGTGCGTGCGTGCGCTCGGTGACCTTGACCTTCCTTATTTAGTCCAAAAACTGAATCGACTACTCTAAACTGTTTGAGAAGGGACACGATGGTGCATTTGAAGGGTTCAGCTGCAAAACTTTCCAAGTCTATTAGTGATGAATTTACATCAATATTTTATACCGGTAATATAATTTTGATGAACTGTAGTGTCTGTGTGTGCGTGTGCGTGTGTGTGTGTGTGTGTGTGTGTGTGTGTGTGCAGCTGGAGAAGATGTATGACCCTAACCAAGAGGAGGACGACATGATTGAGATGGAGGAGGAGCGGCTGAGGATGAGGGAGCACGTCATGAACGAGGTGGAGAACCACACACACACACACACACACACACACACACACACACACACACACACACACACACACACACACACACACACGAAGGAGCACGTCATGAACGAGGTGGAGAACCTTTACAACACACACACACACACACACACACACACACACACACACACACACACACACACACACACACACACACACACACACACACACACACACGTCATGAACGAGGTGGAGAACCTTTACAACACACACACACACACACACACACACACACACACACACACACGTCATGAACGAGGTGGAGAACCTTTACACACACACACACACACACACACACACACACACACACACACACACACACACACACACACACACACTGTACTGAGACACTAATCATAGTCCTAGTCATCATGGTCTTTTAAGGGGGTCTTTACCCTGGCGCATTATGTGGACCTTGAGACAAAAGCAGCTATTGAGTATAATCTTTGTTTCTGTGTGTAATCTTTGGTATTGTGTACTGCATAATCTTTGGCATTGTGTTTAATCTTTGGTATTGAGTCTAATCTTTGTTGTCGTAGAGTGCATTTAGACCAGTAAAGCAAAAATACAGAAATACAGAAAATGATGAGGCAAAAATATTATCCCAAAATGTTACTTTCAATAAGTCTAAAATAGTCTTAAAACAGTGACATTCCAATTTTGTTTTGTACCGGTATGTATAAACTGTAGTAATATTGTAGTGTCCAATTTTTTCCAGGTTCCAAAAGTTATGGTGAAGCGCTTGGCAGGGATTAACGCACCTCTTCTCTCACGTTTGATGTGGATTTATTGTTGACAAAACTTAACTTCAACACTTTACAAAATAAATACTGGGGCTGATCTAATCGAAAAACCAAAATAAATATGCTTTGTAAAAGAAGAATGTGGTCAAAACAGTGTGTTCTGCCAGGGTCTCTCACCATCCACCATTATCCAAACTTTTCCATCATCCACCTGTGCATCACGTCACAGGTTAAGTTCCAAATTGCGTACCACGTGATCAGATGGCTAGAGAGCTCAGCATAAAACACTGTTGACATTATTTCTATACATTATTTATTACTATTATTTCCATAATAAGTCTATATAATGTGTTATATTTGCTTTCCTTTTTATACTATTTCATAACCAAATGTTGAAAACCAAAACATAACATAAAACAAACTAAGACTATGAAATGGCTATCACATTCCGGCCCCTAATTTTTGTTTACAAATAATTACCAAAAAGAATATGTGAATAGCCAGCCATATCACACATTTCAATCACCAGTCAAAGAGTGAGCAAAAGCATATTAAATGTCCATATTCAAGTCCATTCAAATGTATGCAGCAAGGTATCTGTATGTACTGTGTGTGGGTCTGTATGCACATGTAAGTGTGATCGTGAGGGTCCATCAAAAAAGGTATAATCCAAAAAAGGGAAAAATGTAGCCCATTGTCCAAAAAATATAGTCCATTGCAAAACGCAAAGATCAAAGATGCCAAAGGCATCTACCAAATGTTCATAGAGTCCAAAGCTGAAAATAAAGATCCATAATTCTAATATTAATACGTATTATTCAATAACTTAAACTCTTTTCCAATGTGCATCATAATGCTCCAAATATTCCACATCAATGGCTTTATACTTCATGCCAATGTAATTTCCAACATAATCAATAGGCCTATATAATTTCCATATTCAAAGCCATATTTCCATATTCCAACTCATATTTCCATATTCAAAACTTATATACAGAAGTAACTGATTGTTATCAAAACTATGTAACGTCAGGTAACATGAAAGTTCATTATGCAAGGTTTGAGTTTCCAATTCATTAGCCCTCATCTACAGAGTGTCATAGGATGCGCCCTAGTGGCCAAAAAATGATATTACTCATCTTTTACTGAAGAGATCTGCGGGTGTCTTCTCCACTGATGCCATGTTGGTATCTTGTATCCCACCGACTCTGCCGGGCAGGTGGGTTTCACCAGGTTGAAACTGGAACGGCGCAGCAAGCTCCATTCTCGGATTGGCGATGCACTTCAGGGAGGCCTTTGGCTTTACCAAAGGCAGACGACTGGTCCATGGTGCCCGCCTTTCCCAAGTCGACTTCAGCTGCAGGCGTTGCCAGATCTGTTTCGCAGCGAGTGTGGTGGAGGCCAGAATTCCCATGAAGATGAAGAGAAGGCTCCTAGTCTGAGGAGGCTCAGGTGTTGTCTTGGGTGTAACATATTCCACCGAGTGCCTAGGCATCCTTTTGCTGACACTTCTTTGTCCATGTCTGAAGTTCTGTCCTGCTCGGAAATAGCTCCTCTTGTGTTCTTTGCATGTGTCCTTTTCCTTTCAGCACCACATCGTTCCATGTTGTCTTTATTGTGTCGTTTTGGTGATTGGGTTTCCAGGTTGGCGATTGCTATTCTATTTACATGAACGCTGGGGGTCTCATGTCCACGGCCAACTGGACCCGTGACTAGCCAGCCAAGCCTCGTCTTCACAGCAAACGGAGCAGTACCAGTACTGCTGATGACTTTCTGGGGTTCCAAGGCTTGTGGCACATTAGCTCCAATCAGTAGTCCAACGCTAGCATCAATTGAATTGATCTCCACTTCTTCCAGATGCGGCCATCTTTTGATGTCTGCTGCTGTTGGGATGCTGTTGTGTGTCACAGGTATTGAGTTCTGTGTGAAGGTGTTGGGCAGCTTTATGTAGATGTCGCTGTCCAGTGCTGATACCTGAAGACCGGACACTTGGCGGCTTGTGACAGTCTTTTCTTCACCCATTGTTTTTAACAGTATTTTCGTTTCAGTTCCAGGGGCGTGTAGCTGCTTGGCCACCTCCTCTGTGCAGAAGGTGGCTGAGCTTCCAGGATCCAAGAAAGCATAGGTTTCCATGATTTTCGTTCCATTTTCCAATTTTATTTTCACAGGCACAATTGACAGGACACAGTCTGGTGTCCCGGCCCCAGTATGGCTACCAGTCGCCATTGAGAGGACTGTGTCTGAACTGGGTTGGTCCATGTCATTGTGAGGTTTCGTTTGCTTTCCATTTCTTGAGATGTGCAGAAGTGTTGGATGAGATTGTTTGCAAACATTACAAGACAGGCGATGCATGCAGTGCTTACTGATATGTCCACGTTGTAGGCAGCCAAAGCATATTCCTTTTCTTTTCAAAAACTCCACTTTGTCCTTGTTGTGTTTCATTTGAAAGTTTTCACAGCACTCCAGTGTATGATTTTCATTACAGAACATGCATGGCTCTGTGAATGCATTGACATCACTGGCAGGTTTGTGCATTTGTGAATTTGTGTTGTCCTGTTGCAGTATTTCCATAGGCTGCACTGATGTTGCAAAGTTGCTTTGTGTATTTGATTTTGTGAACATCTTTCTTTGGTTTGTTGGGATCATTCCATCCACTGGGCTCTGTGGCTCACCAAAGATAGGGTCCAACATGGTTCTTGACTGTTTATCGATAAATGAAATGAAGTCATTGAAAGTTGGTCTTTTCTTCTGTTTGTCATATATACTGCAGGCGACACTTCTCCACTTTTCCCTCAGCTTGAATGGTAGCTTTGATGCCATGACTTTTAAACTAGAGGGAGCGTCCAGGTCTGAAACATATTTCATGTCGTGCATAGTGTTGTGGCAACTTTTCAGAAAAATCACATAAGACCTCAGACTAACTGCATCTTCAGCCTTAATGACAGGCCAATTCAGTGCTTTGTATAGGAAGGCAGAGGAAATTGTGAATTTGTTACCAAAATGCCACTCAAGTTGTGTCTTCGCTTCCTTGTAGCCATCTGCTGGCGGCAGGTGGAGACAGCTGCGCACCAGATTTTGCGCCTCTCCAGCAGTGTATTGTTCCAAAAAGTAGAGACGCTGCTGCGCATCGTCGGTTTTCTTCTCAATTAGTTGTTCGAATGATTTAATGAATGATTGGTAGTGTAAAGGGTCTCCATGAAAAACTGAAATTTGGCGTTGAGGTAGCTGAGAAAGTTCTTGGTGTTTCAGTAGGAGTTCTGTAATTTCATTCTGTCGTTTCATGACGTCCATGACAGTATCGTTGTTGGAAACGGTTCCTGTGAGAGGTTGTTTTAAAGCAGACGGGAGAGGTGTACTTTTTCCAATTGAGAATTGACTTGGTTGTTCGGATTTTGGTTGGGGTTGTGTATACTTCAAATTCGACATGCCGTTTTCGTTGGCAACTGTGCTTTCCTTTGTTTGTTGTTTCTTTGATGTCGTGGGAATAATGTATTGCGTCGATGTGCCAGATGGGGTGACGGGCTCGGTTTCGCGGAGGACTCTTATGGTCAGGCACGTGCAGACCATAGTTGCCCACGGTGCCCGAGCAACGGCCCTTTTGCCCACATTGGCTGATATTGCCCTTCCAAGGGAAGGTAAAAATAATATGGCAATTATAATTTCATATTTCAATATCATTTGATTTCTTTATAATTCATAATTTTGATTGAAGTTTTGTACAATAAAGACTTAAGTCAGTCATACAAATTCATCAGACCCGTCGAGAATGGGCACGAGCGATGTGAGGTAGGTAGGCTACGCAACAACTCCGGTGGGGAGGGAGAAGGCACGCGACAGGCGCTTTGAGCGCCTATAAGACACACGAAAGATTTTGAAGATGCCTGGGTATCGGCTAGAGCCCTACACACAGTCTACATATTAGGGTACAAAATATGCTCACAATCAACCTCTCTAATACAATGTTGAGTTTAGAACTTTTAGTTATCATACATCTGACAGCCAGCCAGCGCCACGTTTAGGTAGCAAAAAAACCCCGACAGCCAGCTGTAGATAGGCCTATGCCTCGGAAAAATAGGCTAAGATTTCATGTTTCAATTGATTTGCTTTGCAATTCGTATTTTTGATTGAAGCTTCCTAAATTAAGTTTTCAAATTCAGATTCACCTGCACCTCGAGAGATAGGCAAAGGGAGAGGCAGCATGCGCGATGCGGGGGGCACGCGCAGCTCTACTTGGGAACAAGCATGCATGCATGCGACCAGGGCAGAGACGCAAAATATGTCGAAGATGTCGTGGGAGTAGAGCGACTGCCCTGACGGCCTGAGGTGAGCTGGAAACACAGCAGACTACACAGTATTAAACTGCATGATCACAATTAATGTCTCTTAAAGCCGATCTCGAGTTTAGGACGTTTGATCCTAAATAATCTGACAGCCGGGGTGTGCCACGTTCAGATATTGGGGGAATACGACAGCCAGCTATCTTGCTTGCAGTCAACGTTTTACATGGCTCAGGTTGTTTTGTGGAAGGCTAACCCAACTAAGAAACATGCAGATGACATGTCGTTTTATCAAGCAAGAGAGAACTTAAGGGGGTAGGCTAGCTAAAGGAAGCACATCTCTGCAGAGTTGGCTGCGAAAAAAATGAACAGGTGCAGGTGAGGCAGAGAATCTTTTTCAGGATTGTAGAGGTTTGATCTTGGTGAGACCGCTAGGCAAGTGCGTTTTCTTACGCTGATATAGCCTATTCTCCGACCCAAAGATAGGCTACTGTTTCCACTGTCAATGTCCATGTAATTGAAATAAATCCACTCCACGTGATAACTGACGTTTACTGTTCTTCTCAAGACATAGGCCTACAAAATGTGCATGAACTAACTAAAATATCTGTAATGAAAATAAAAGGTTATAAAGTCTGCGAGAAGCTCGGAGCTTCAGAGCAACATATGAGAACTGGTGCTCCCACGCCATGGTTCTTTGCGATCTGAAATGAAAGCCGGCTCGTCCATTCTTAAAGCGACAGTACACATTTTTAATATAGGCTACAAAAGACCCAACAAATGACCTAAACCTGTGAATTCTTATTGTTTTAGCTTTCCTATATAATATTCATCATTTTAATCATGGAATATGCCTATTAATTAAATTTCAAATTCAAATTAAATGATCTTTTTAACAATTTTTAACTATTTCTATTTATTATAACTTAAAGCCTACTTTGGCTGCTACAAGGATTATAAAGATGACAGTGGGTTAATTGATTAAGCATCCTCATATTTAGCCTATTAATTTACTCATCATTTCATTTCATTTAAGATGAGGATGACTCAGAGCCACAGACCTCTGCACATAGGGCAGGTAGGCATAAGACTGATAATCTCTGTGACTGATACAGGTTTAAAAACTATCAAGGCTTTTTCTCATAATTTCATTTAATTTAGGGGCAGCCACATACCACACATGAGGAAATGTGGATCAGGAGACATTTAGGGCAGGTGGGCATAAGGCTGATCATCTCTGATATGATTAATAGTTATATCATATGGTACGCATATTCAGGATACTATACAATAAAAAATATTAATAATTATGACAATAATATACTACTTCTACTAGGCCTACTACTACTAAAAATAATAATACCCATGGTGCAGTTTCCTAAAAATTCTGAAGGCCGCTCATTGTTGATGGGGTTTTTTTGTTTTGTTTTTTTTTGGGGGGGGGAGGGGGGGGAGGGGGGGGGGGGGGGGGGGGGGGTTGCCCTTTCTTCAGGTTAGAGCAACTGCCCTTTGAAATTCCTGTGCACGTCCCTGCTTATGGTTGCTTCGGCTTCTGCCAACTTTGTTTGCAGGCTGTGCTTTTCCTTTTCTGCTTTTATTTTTAATTCTTCCAAGTCGAGTTCAAACTTTCTTTCCATTTGCTCAGCTTGCACAGCGAGCTTTGCGCGCTCTGCGCGCGCCTCGGAGAGCGCGTTGGATGTCCTACTACACTTGCTTGCTGCTCTACTTGGGGCCTTTGGTGCAGCTTGCGAGACACTGTCATGTGGTGACACTGACTCGGCACCATCACCAAGAACATCATCAGTTGGCTCGAAATCATCAGGCTCCACCTCGTCAGCATTTAACCAAAGCTCGATGCCTTTAGCAAACTCATACCAATCCGTATGATCTAGTTCTTTCTCTTCTTCTGGCAATAAAGCCTGAACGCTCTCATGCACTTGTCCAAACTCCTCCAAGTAACCACGAAATTTCAAAAGTTCTTGTATTACCTCCTCCTTTGTTTCACCGGCTTCCAGCAAAGCGTTAATTTCTCTGGTCTTCCGCGTCAATACGCTTAATTTCCCTCTCCGTGTCAGCATTAATTTATACATTTCCTTTTCTCTGTCGATCATCAACTGTTCATTTTCCACGTCTTCTTCTGCCATTTCCAACATTTTCCAATCTTTTTCTTATCTTTTATGTCCGTAAATGTCCAGCAAGCACAATATCCAAACTTAATCCAAGATCCAAGTAAATGTCGGGGGCGAGAAAGGTCCTTTAAAGGCGCCGCCCGAAGTTACTTTGCTTCCGCGTTGTACTCACAGTTTTGTTTGATTCATCTTTCCAATGCTTAGTCTTTCTTGTCCAGTAATCCAATAAACGAAATCCTTAATCCAGCGTACTGTTTTGACTTTGTAGTGTCCAATTTTTTCCAGGTTCCAAAAGTTATGGTGAAGCGCTTGGCAGGGATTAACGCACCTCTTCTCTCACGTTTGATGTGGATTTATTGTTGACAAAACTTAACTTCAACACTTTACAAAATAAATACTGGGGCTGATCTAATCGAAAAACCAAAATAAATATGCTTTGTAAAAGAAGAATGTGGTCAAAACAGTGTGTTCTGCCAGGGTCTCTCACCATCCACCATTATCCAAACTTTTCCATCATCCACCTGTGCATCACGTCACAGGTTAAGTTCCAAATTGCGTACCACGTGATCAGATGGCTAGAGAGCTCAGCATAAAAACACTGTTGACATTATTTCTTTACATTATTTCTTACTATAATTTCCATAATAAGTCTATGTAATATGTTATATTTACTTTCCTTGTTTACACTATTTCATAAACCAAATTTTGAAAACCAAAACATTATATAAAACAAACTAAGACTATGAAATGGCTATCACAGGAGTTGCCACCTTGCATTGACCAATATACAGTGTCTCACTGTTGTTGCAAGAGTGCAATAACGTGTTTTAGCTTAGTGGGTTCAGATCATACAACCATGCCTTTGTGCCATTGCATTGTACGAGGTGAACAATGGCATGTGTTCTTGTCTCGTCTTTAAGTTTGTTATCTGCAATACATGCCTACTGGCTAGTTAAGTCATGAGTCATGTGTGTTTGTGGTTCTGTTATTATGTTGTAGCCTGGGCAAAAAGCTGACTGTTGACTTCAATCAGTCAGGCAAAAGCCATGAGGAATCCCTCTCCGTGGACGGTGGGAGATGGTCTGATCTTACTTTATCATTTGAATTAATTTGAGTTCCAAACTCAACTTAAAACCCATATAGTGCTTTATTAGCATGCCTGTTACGTTATAGCGTCGCAAAAGCATACAAATAACAAAACGAAAGTGTGAATATAGTTACCTTAACCAATCAGTAACAGAGCACACAGGTGAGTGAATGATCGATTTGGCGATCCAATCCAATGCGGGGCATGGACGATCCAATCGATCCGGCAAGTTCCAGAATCGATCCGGCAATTTTTAAAGTTTCAATTACTTCATGTTGCTGTGCCTGTGTCATTACGCTGTGTGTGGAGTGGACACCAACATGCACTTGGACCTTGTCTCTTCATTATTGTGTTTTCTATTTGGTGCCAGAGGCCATTAACCCGTCTTGTCCTACGCCCTTTTTGGGAAAGGGTGCCCTCTGCCTATTAAATCCTAAATATCTCAAGTCTCCGAAGCACATACAAACATGAAATGAGTTACATTTAAAAGCTAGGACCCACATTTTG
The DNA here is from genome assembly GCF_034702125.1 of Engraulis encrasicolus. Classification (NCBI taxonomy): domain Eukaryota; kingdom Metazoa; phylum Chordata; class Actinopteri; order Clupeiformes; family Engraulidae; genus Engraulis; species Engraulis encrasicolus. Next base: position 50,593,783 of record NC_085860.1, on the reverse strand, counting down.
CCTTAGAATGTGTTCATTCAGCGCTAACCTACCTACATTTGTAATAAAACAGCACAGATCTCAAGAACCTGAATGCAGCGTGTGGAATGGGTTAAATGGTCATTCATCAATACTTTTGTGTACTTGTGTTGTAGGTGGACACCAATAAAGACCGGCTGTGTTTTCTATTTGGGCCAGAGGCCAATTAAATGGTCATTCAATACTTGTGTGTGCTTGTGTTGCAGGTGGACACCAATAAGGACCGGCTGGTGTCGCTGCAGGAGTTCATGACCGCCACCAAGAGGAAGGAGTTTCTGGACACCGACCCCTGGGAGGTCAGTCAGTAGCTAGTGAATTTCATGTGTTGCATCTACAGATACATTTGAAGAGCTCTTTTCCAAAACGCTATATCCACCATTGTTGACTTTTTGCATTTTAATGTTGGAAATTGACTGTTAAGAGGTCCTATCATCTATGTGTGAATTCTTACCATTCAAATGTTTTGAGAACATACTTTAAAACCTCTATAAAAATGCATTTTGCAATGCATTTCAATGGAATGCCCAATACAAAAATGACTATTTTCCAAAATTCTATAAAATAGATATATCTCATTTTGGAAAAGAGCTCTTCATTTGTTTGAAGGGGCACCTGTTGTGTGTGCTGTGCGTGTGTGTGTGTTTACGTGTGTGTGTGTGTGTGTACGCGCATGGTACACCCTAGATTTCAGGGCCCTATAGAAGGACCAGATATAGAAGATGCAGGAGATTAAGTGTGTGTGTGTGTGTGTGTGTGTGTGTGTGTGTGTGTGTGTGTGTGTGTGTGTGTGTGTGTGTGAGTGTGTTGTGAGAAACTAATGAAGTATCAACCACTTGTGCAGGAAATCAGGGTGATGGGCTAAAAATGCCAATATAGTGCTTGTATTTGGACGTTTGGACCACGTGCATAGGCTGGCCACTAGGGGGCTAAGGATGCTTGGCTTCCCAAAAATGAATGCAAAAAGCTTGCTTAAATATTGTTCAATATCATCAATTATTGGTAGTCGATACATACGGAGAAGAAGGTGCTGTGTATATCCTTGAGACTTTTTACTCCATGGACTATTGATCACTATGGTGCCACTTATCTAGTTCATGCCTGAGTATCTTTGCAACTGATACATTTGTGTCTATGGAAACTCAATTTTGAATTGTGGGCACAAATAAAGAAGTAAAATGTGTGTGTGTGTGTGTGTGTGTGTGTGTGTGTGTGTGTGTGTGTGTGTGTGTGTGTGTGTGTGTGTGTGTGTGTGTGTGTGTGTGTGTGTGTGTGTGTGTGTGTGTGTGTGTGTTAGACCCTAGAGCAGGGCCAGATGTACACGGAGGAGGAGATGCGTGAGTTCGAGGAGCACCTGGCGCGCGAGGAGAGCGATCTGAACCACAAGTCAGTAGAGCTGCAGAGGCAGAGAGAGGAGCTGGAGAAACAGCAGCAGCAGCTCAACGCACAGAAGGAGGAACTGCAACAGGTCAGGCTCTAGACACACACACACACACACACACACACACACACACACACACACACACACACACACACACACACACACACACACACACACCAGGCTTGTACGAAATTCTGAATTGAATGAATTTGAATTCAAAGTAATGCCATAATACGAACACTAGGTGGTGTCATTACAATGAATTTCTTTGAATTTAAGCTACACCACCCATTGAGAGTACATAGAACACCACCACCTGGTGTTCATATTATGGCATTACTTTGAATTCAAATTCATTCAATTCGGAATTTCGTACAAGCCTGACACACACACACGCGGCATGCACGTGTCGTGCGCGCACACAAACAAACAACCAAATGCGATGCAGGGGTCTGTTTCTCGACAATGTCGTCGTTGCTAATTAAGTCAGCAACGTACTTGGTTGTAATGCAATTTCCCATTGGAAACCTACTAAGATGCTAACTGGTTAGCAATCATGCTTTCGAGAAACGGGGTCCTGTAATCTGGTGCAAGTGCTCCAGTGATTGTGGTGTGTGTGTGTGTGTGTGTGTGTGTGTGTGTGTGTGTGTGTGTGTGTGTGTGTGTGTGTGTGTGTGTGTGTGTTTGTTTGTTTGTTTGTTTTGCAGGCTATGGAACACATGGACAAGTTGAAACAGCAGAACCAACCGGACGAAGCTGCATCAGAGGTCAAAGGTAACGACTGATTCCACTACGTAAACATACTCCATTTCCATTGCTGTGGCATCGTTGTTTTGAGTTGCCTGGTTGGAGTCCTTTGGACTAGGTAGTCCCAGGCAAAATCATGTGGCCTACTGCATATACTGTATATCAGTGGTTCCCAACCTATGGGCCGGGGCCCACTGCTGGGCCCTGAAGGTATTCCAAGTGGGCCTTGAAATCATTTTCTAAAAATAACAATCATATTTTGGTGTGTGTTGCTGTTGATTTATTTGAGTTTTATTCTTAATTGGGTCAGAGGTGGGCCCCGAACATTTTTTGATAATTTTGAGTGGGCCCCAAGTTGAAAAAGGTTGGGAACACCTGCTGTATATTATTGAAATATGACTTTTACAGTATATTATCTCATTAGAACTATTATACAGTAGCTATTTCATATTTGAAACTCACAGATTAACCCATTGTGTCCTGGAGACACATATACAGGTTTTTCAGGATTTTTATATTTTAGCTGTTTTATTAACTATGTGGGTATGTTAGTGCTGAATGAACACATTGCAATGCAAGGAGAGGGTCTTGACTTTTAAATGTAACTCATTTCATGTTTGTATGTGCTTCGGAGGCTGAGATATTTAGGATTTAATAGGCAGAGGGCACCCTTTCCCAAAAAGGGCTTAGGACAAAATGGGTTAAAAGAATTGTCATCACGATTTATCATTTTATTCATTTTCAATAAAATCGTTGACAATACAGCTGGTTAATATGAACAGCATTTACATATACACTGAAATAATAATGATTTGACTTCTAAGGTCATCTGAGAGCTTCAGTGCTCATGTTAACAGAATGTAGGGATATTAACCCCTTAGCGCAGAACCTATGTTATGATCTTAACTGTCACCAAAATTGTATTTGGCTACGTATGTCTTAAGCTGTTACTTAAAGTGATACTGTCCCATTTTTGGAAATAAGCTCATATTACACCTCTCCTTGAGTTAAATAATTGAGTTTTACCTCTCTCCTGTACCTTCAACCGTTTCAACCGGGTATGGCAGTGCAAATTGTACGTCCAAGCTAGCAGTGAACGTTTGAGTCCTATGAGACCAGCTGGCGACTAACTGGTCTCATAGGACTTAATGTTAACTGCTACCTTAGAGGTAAAATTTGCACTGCCATTCTCCGAGAACGGTTGAAAGTACAGTAGAGAGGTAAAACTCAATTATTTAACTCAAGGAGAGGTGTAAAATAAGCTTATTTCCAAAAAATGGGACAGTATCACTTTAAGGCTCTCTGTAATGCCATAGCAATGTTGTTGTGATGTACTGTAGTTGAGTATTTTTAGCAAATAGTGAATAGGCTCGTCGTCGGTGACCCCCATCTGCACTGAGAGGCTAAGAAGTTGTGCGTCTCCGTCCTCTTGCAGTGCACCTGATGCCTGGTGGTGAGGGAGTGATGCCCGCCTCCCTGCCCGGTGACAGCCAGGCCCTGCCAGCAGGCCATCAGCAGGGCACACCCCTGCACTCTTAGCCACACCCACACCCACACCCAGGGCTGGACTGGCCATCTGGCATACTGGGCAATTCCCGGTGGGCCCCCGCACCCTCGGGGGCCCCATATTTTCAGGGGTGAGTTTCTCAAAAGAGAAGTTGTTAGCCTGTTAGCAACTTCGGTAGTTGCCAATGGGAAAATGCATTGAAAATTACAAAGTAGCCCAGAAATGTAAAAAAAAATAAAAAAAATTCATAGGGGCCCACGAGGGTGCAGGGGCCCACCGGTGAGTCAGTTCTGCGCCCCTAATTATTAGTTGGGGGGCCTTTGAGCCAAAAGTGCCCGGGCCCTATTTCTCCCCCAGTCCAGCCCTGGCCACACCCATGCTGTTGGAGTGAGTGAATGAATGTAATGAGTGTAATGAGTAATGAGTGTTTGTGTTTATCTTGGCATATGGCTACTGTATTCTTTGTATTTGTGTGTGTGTGTGTGTGTGTGTGTGTGTGTGTGTGTGTGTGTGTGTGTGTGTGTGTGTGTGTGTGTGTGTGTGTGTGTGTGTGTGTGTGTGTGTGTGTGTGTGTGTGTGTGTGTGTGTGTGTGTGTGTGTCTGCGCGTGACGTGTATGTTTGTGTGTTTGTGTTAAAGAGTAAGTTTATCGAAAATCGAAACTAAGGTCCAAACTGTTTTTCTAAATCTACATCTCAAAGCCTTTGTTTTATTTATATATATATATAAAAAAAACATTTCACAATCTGCCACACAACACTGTTAAAGAATGTGAAGATGCCTTTGGCAAGGTACTACATCCCTGATAAAATGAAAGTTTAATTCAGACGGCAAAATGTAATGCAGAGTAAATAAGCAAGATGTTTACAGAGTAACTAAAATGTGAATACTACTCATGTTACTGAGGGAGGGAGGTCAAACTAAGCAGAGATAAGAGGGTAGAATGAGATTACTCATCTACTGTAAGACAAAGACACGTGAGAGAGAGGAGAGACTGAGGTGTGCAGGTCATGAATGTAATGTTGTGTGTGTGTGTGTGTGTGTGTGTGTGTGTGTGTGTGTGTGTGTGTGTGTGTGTGTGTGTGTGTGTGTGTGTGTGTGTGTGTGTGTGTGTGTGTGTGTGTGTGTGCGCGCGTGTGTGCATGCGAGTGGATACACTTTTGTCACTGAGTTTTGTATGTGTGTGTACATGTGTGCACACTACAGTATGTGATTGTCGCTACTGATTGTTACTGCTTCAGTTGCACTGTCTTTATTCACCCACCAAACCAAACTTATAGGTGTCAGTCTCACTTCTTCAAAAGTACTGTTAAAACCTCTTGGTCTATTTCTTGCACTTTTTGTTTGATGTCATCTGATGCAAAAACAGAGAATTGTGTGCAGACAGGCAGGTTTTGCATAATGTTTGATGTTTCTGTTCTGTTCTTTTGTTGTTTTGTTTGTTGTGTTATGAAGTTGTTGCAGATGTGCGTATTAAATCACTGATTGAAGCTCAACACTTTGTATGGATTGTGTTCAGGTCAGATTTCTGAGTGGTCATGTACCGTTGTGTGTTCATAAAAATAGCAGTGCACTGCCTTCACAAAGATGAGTAAATGTCAAAATTCTTCAAATAAGTTGCACTTTAATGACCAAAAATGCTTGAGGACACTGTGCACTGTGCACATTGTATTTCAACGAAAAAAAGGGGGGGAAAGTAGTTCAAAGTAATTCATAGAAAGAAGAGAAATGTCATGTTCAAAAAAATAGCAGATGAAGACAGCAAAGACTTAGGAAGGGAAACCATCGCCCATATTTAACCACAAGATGGCGTTATTGGACCAATATTTTCTTGCGAGCACATTCTAAAAAAACGGCACCAACATCATGTCTACCACCACAGAATTTGGGGCCTTGCTGTCTGTATAGAAGTGTGGGCCTGTTGACTTGATGTGACTCTACCATGTCGATTTGGGAACGCCTGGCCGTGCGCTTGTGGTAAGGAAACAAATGTTATCCCCCCCAAGTTGCCCATCGGTGGCGTACACCTACACAGACTTTTTGGGGGGAAGGGGGCATGTGGAACTTCTGATTGCCTCACTATTAGTGCCCTGATAATGCTTCTGTTCTATAGAAGATGTGTATTGTATTGTAGACCTACCAGAGCCTTGTCACATGCTTTTGATCGACAGGCATTTGTGATGGGCCTATTACAGTTTGGCAAGGGGGCAGTTGCTTTAGCACCACCCCATCACTATATATGTGCACCATGGGACCTGTCAATCGACCGGTACTAGCCTACCGCGCGCGCGCACATGCTCACATTCACTCCAGGAAACGTGCCCGTTTCTGAACAACAGGACACAGCATTACGGTCAAATGTGAACGCACGAGGATTGGAGATGGAGACATCAGAAAGATATCTGGTAAGTTTGAGATCAGGTGTCGTAACAGTAAAGACTACAACAAAATCACAGATGTCCTCAAGAAATGGTCTTATTGATGCATTTACGACACAATTGGAAACACTGTAGGGTTTGTGCACTTCAGGCATCTGTGCTATACCTTTAAAAAAAAGAGAATACATACATTATTATTATTATTATTTTTACCTGAGGGGGTCTTTGCTTTGAGCCTTCTTGGATTCGAGCCTAGTCCGACCATCACATGAGTGGCGATCATGCACACAAGTGGGAACTTTGTCCTCAATGGTTGTACAAAAATAAATTGCAATAGCTGCTTCCATTATTTGTCATGTGGAGGATCCCGCAGTAGGCCTACTTTGGCCTACATTTCAGAACAGCATTGTAGGCTATATGCAATTATGTTCGAAATTCAAACCATTTTCTATAAACTGTTGTAATGAGTTAAAACGATAATCAACAACAAAACAACATGCTTGTTTTGGCCAGCCTTTGGAAGTGCAATTGCCAAGGCCAGGCTAGTTTGGGGTGGTCTCAATTGAAAAGTTCTTGACAGGTTCTGGTTCCCTTTAGTAGGCCTACCTTTCAAAAAGTTTCCACCAGGTGGTAGCAGATCACCAGAATGCTGAGGCTTACATTTTCTCTTCTAGTTCTAAGCTGCGCTCTTCAGAGAAAACGTGTTCACATGAAAATGTTTGCATTCATGATTTGAATGTACGTATATGAAATATTTTTTTACAAGTTATTTTTCTAGACTTGTTTATGTGTATGAACGAAACACTCAGCAGCACTGATGATGGTGGATTGTGCAGAAAATATTTGTCATCAAGAGTAGGATGTTGAGGAAGTAAAATGCATCAGGCTAAATATGATGAATAGAGAATGTAGCTTTAGGAAATTATGAATAAATAACTGCATAAATAAAAACATTTGGTTTAAGAGCATCATTGTAAACCAAGCTGACTCGTGTTGTTGGCTTTCAGGTGCAGCCTCGAGAACATGTTGCCCATTTTGTTCTATGTCTGCATACAAATGAAATTAATTCAATATGAACAACCGTACAAAAATATTTAATTGCATTTCTTGCAATTACAGCAGGAAGAATTTTTTAAATATTTAAAATCCTCGCCAACTAAAACTGCCTCCGTAGCAATGCTCTCTGGCTATGTTTTTGTTAGGAGGTTAATATTTAGCAGTGGCAATGATTTCTTTTTATTCGCAAGCTTTGTTGTCATGCAGAAAACCGGTGACCTCCAATGGGCAGGTAATTGCAAGCAGGACTCGGAGTCAAGCCTGCTATATCATCAGGACCGAAAAAGACAAACAAAAGCAGCAAAGAGAACATATTGCATACATCCACAATGCTTGCAAGATAGTAGCACAACACAGGCAGTGCCTGACAATTTCCTGACAGGAAAAACATCTGTGTGGGAACATAAGGTTTAGAAATTAAAGATTTTTTTTTCTTTCAGGAATGCATAGCAGTGGTTGAAGCGGCATCCTTTAATCTGTAAAGTAATTGAAAGTATCACAGATCTGTATTTGCATTTACCACCTCACCCTTTTGATGATTAATTCATTTTTTGAGTCTCTTTCATACAATAAAACAGTAGATCCAACTTAAAGTATAAAAAATAAATAAACACGACTGTTAACATTCATCATATTATCAGTAAATGTTTTTTTTTAGATAAGCAAGGCATTGAAGTGCTGAAGTGAATTAGCTTTTGGAGACTGTGTGTGTACCCCGACAATCTGATCCACATCCTATTATGTCATCCTTAGAAGGCATGCGTAGACGTAGTGATGAAACCGATAATTTATTATTCTTGTCTATTATCAAATGAGGTGAGTTCATACTGCATGATGAGCCTGTGCAATTAGTGTATGCAAATGAGAGAGGTAAGCTCCCCCTAATTTCTTGACAGATGACTGCAAAGGGGAGATGAGGAGTGCTAAAGAGAACCACAGCTTTGTCTGCCATGTATGTATGTAAGTATAGACTTTCATCTTGAAATCTTGGAGACACCAGAATACTTTCATCTACAAACTTTATTTAAACAGGAGTCTTTGATAAGCACACATGTCTGTGTATTGGCCAGATATGGTGGCGAGGAACACACAGAGATACAGACACAAACACACTTCCCAGTGTTCTATTTTATTTCATTTCATTTTATTTTATGAACTCACTTTGATTTTTTTTAATTTGCCTTTTGTTTCATCTTCAGAAGGCAAATGAAATAGTCCCGAAACAATGATACACACACACCCATGTCAGGGGCGGGTGTGTGTGTGTGTGTGTGTGTGTGTGTGTGTGTGTGTGTGTGTGTGTGTGTGTGTGCTGTTTTATGCCTTTGATTGCTTGCTTATGGCCACCATAACCCCCCTGGCAAACCTAGCAGAGTAGCGTCCCGTTAATACCGTATAATACCCAGCCAGTATGTGCTGTGGCTGTGAGCTGATCAGAGAACGGACACTAATTAACGCGGTGCTATTTGCTCTCGGTGATCATTAGTCCTTGTTAAGGGAAACATAATCCTATCAAATTGAAAGTTTACCGTTCGGTTTCAGTCTCGTGGCACCGCTGCTGTGTGCACAGGCTTCAGGACCGGATTAAGCCACTAAATAGATGCCCACGTTGTGGCTTTGAAGTCCAAACTCCACACTATTATTTCTTGTCAGGATTTTTTTTTTTTTTTTTTTAAACAAAATTATTTGGAACGTTTTTAATGTGTCTGCCGTTTCTCATTAACCTAAGCAAATTGACTTGAGAGAAAGAAAGTTTCATGGATAACCTCCCTCTTCCAAAAAATCAAAGGTTTTTTTTGCTCCATCTTTTTGTGCGGAACAGACAGCTGTTTTCTTTCTTTGACAAACATTTTTTTTCTGAATGTAGGCACAAGGCGTCAATATGTACTCCATTATAAGAACAGTTGAGTTGCACAGAGAGAGCAAGTACTGTATGTATCATGCCATGTGTGGACGGCAGAATTTAAACACACGCAGTTGCCATAAAATAAATAATGATATTCAACATTTAATTACCATCGTTCCTGTGAGTACAGTGTGCCTGCCACAAATCACCTCTCTGTACATTCATCCACTACATGACTATGTTGTTGCTCCACACCACAGAGCATCCTGACTACAGTGCGTCCGACTCCGGTCCATGAGTATTTACTTGGAGGCAAAAGTGATGATGGTGATGGTGTTCCAGCGTTGACTGTCTGCTGATCGGGCGAGTTCACTTGAGCTCTGTCTGCTCTGCTCTTGTTGTTTGTAGGCATGGCACTAAATGCTTCCAAAGCAAACTTTCTTTCTCCAAGAGTGGCAAGAGTTCCTGATGTGAAATGTTTGATGTTGTTGTCGTCGTCGCTGGGCTGGGCGGGCGGGCTGCGGCGGGGAGATGAAGTGGGTGCCTAATTTATGAGGACGTAACTAGGAAGCCATTAAGCAAGCACATTTCCCCGGCTTCGGCTGCACTGGAAAGAAGCACTCAGGGCAACAGAGAATCAGTCGTTTGGTTTCTGCAAAAAGATAATTGCCTAAATGTTTACAAGTAAGTTTTTTTCAAATACAGAGAACTTTAAACGCCTGAACTGTGTTAAGAACGCGTCACACTAACTACACTTCTAAAGACGAGCTGTGAAGCTCTGAAGCTCATCACACATGCTGATATCATTCAGTGAAAACAGAGAACACAACAGTAGTTGTTTGAGAAAAAATTAGCTCACTGAATGGAGAAATGAAAACCAGATAATCATAGAAGAAGCAGAAGAAAAAGAAATAGAAGGTGGCGGTAAGGTAATAACCTATTTGAGGACTAGTGTTGCGGGACGGATCCTCCATCCAATTTCCACAAGTGGGGCGGTGGGAAGTATTTAGGCTACTTGAAGTATGTCTCTTAATGAGAAAAGACAAAAAGGGATTCATGAGCATGTTTTATGCAATCCAGTCTCTGGCTGGCTATGAATAATTATTTATGATGGCAAAGCCTAAAAGGGGAAGAAGAAGAAGAAGCATGCAGAGAAAGAGGAGAGGAGAGGAGAGGAGAGAAAGAGGAGAGGAGAGGAGAAGTAGGAAAAATGAAGGGGGAAAAAAAAGAAAAGAAAGAAAACTGGTGAAAAATTTAAAAGCGAGAGATAAATGAATATTTAAGACTATAGAGATGAAATATTTAATGGAAACAAATGAGTCAAACATTTAAAACAGCATGATAAATAGTGGCAAGTGTCATGGAGGAAGTGGCCCCTTCTTGCTGGGACAGGAACACAGGGTGGAGAAGAGAAAAAGAAGGAAAGAGAGAAGAAGAAGAAGAAGAAGAAGAAGAAGAAAAGGGGCAACGGGGCTCAGGGGGCTAGTGCGCCACCGTACCATTATGCTGCATGGGGAGGACCCGGGTTCGATTCTGGCCCGAGGTCGGTCCTTTCCCCATCTTTCGCTCGCCACTCATTTCCTGTCCTTCTCTCTCTCACTGTCCTGTCTGATTAATAAATACATTAAAATAAATGAAGAATAAAAACAAAAAGAGAAAGGAAGAAAGAAGAAAAAAGATAAGAAAGAAAACATTTGGCGTTGGTGGTGGTTACCACCACCCAGGCCCTCAGAATTTACTTCACGCCACGACAGGAGGAGCACAGGGTGGAGAAGAGCGGAGAAAAGAACCAGGAGAAGAAAAAAAAAGAGGGAGGAAGAAAGAAAAAAAAGAGGGAAAACATTTGGCAGCTGCAGTGGTTACCACCACCACCACCACCACCACCACCACCACCAACCACCACCACCACCACCACCACAGCCACGCAAGGCAAGGCAGTGCCCTCAGAATTCACGCCACGCTCGTGCAGCGAGGAGGGAGGCCGGTCTCGGCTGGTCTCGGCCCGGGCAATTTGTTTTCCATATGCTAGTCGTTACAGGGGCACGGCAGGGCCACGGCTTAGCATGCGCAGCCTGGCACGTTGCAGGGGAATATTAGCTTTTGGGTTGAGGGCCGCTTGGACGCATGCCATGGGCAGTGCAGTGGCAAACCCAGCCCTGCCTGGCACGATTTAATACCTCGCCCTCACCCTCGCCCCACTCGCCCTCGCCCTCGCCCTCACTCCTGCTGATCTGGTACAGGTCTGGGGCAGGACCAGGATGTTACTAGCATCAGGGAGTCACAGGAGGAGAGGAAAGAAGTGGAAGAGAGATGAAAAGGAGAAAAGAATAGATAGATAGATAGATAGATAGATAGATAGATAGATAGATAGATAGATAGATAGATAGAGAAAAAGAGAGAAAAAGCGAGTGCGAGAAATAGAGGTATAGCAAGATCATCAGGGAGTCAGAGGAGAAGAGAGAGAGAAAAGGATAGATGAGGAGGGAGAGGAGAAGAGAAAAGGATAGATGAGGAGGGAGAGGTAAAGAGAAAAGGATAGATGAGGAGGGAGAGGTGTAGAGAAAAGGATAGATGAGGAGGGAGAGGTGTAGAGAGAGGGGGGGGGTTACGAGGGAAAGAGAGAGATGTAGAGAGAGTTGGAGGGAGTGACACAAAGTGGAGAGAGGGAAAGGCAGGGGAGAGCTAGACATATGGAGAGAGAGAAGGAGAGAGAGAGAGAGAGAGAGACAGACAGACAGACAGACAGACAGACAGAGAAAGTGGTCTTCCATGCCAAAGGAGACATCTTAAATTATGATCAGCCGGATGAATTCATTTGGAACGTGCCGCCATACATGATCTCCTGGTTCCCCTGGCTCACCATGCAGCCATTCCTCCGCGCTGGTAAAGGGGGGGGGGTTAAGAAGAAACACTTGAGGTTGTTTTTCCATTATGCCTCTGCTGTGCAAGAAGAAGAAGAAGTCACAGAACAAGACACAGAGGTGCTGTTCCCCCCTAGCCAAAGGTGCTGTTCCCCCCTAGCCAAAGGTGCTATCCTGTCAGAAGTGCATACGTGTTACATATAATAGCCAAGAAAGCACCAGAGGCGTTGGGGTTGGGGTTTGGGGTGCCAAAAGATGCTTTTCCCCAGCAGAGGAGTGCCGCGGGCCCTAGGATGCATACGTGATGAGCGGCGGGTTTCATTCGCAGGTCTATTTGATATCCACCCCCTGCAGGCCCTTTTTCTACAGATGTTGATTTCCACCCTCAAAAAAAATAAAAAAAAATACTGAGAACTGAACAGAGAAACGGAAGAGAACGGAACTGAAGTGTCTGGATGGATTTCATTTCTCAAAACATTGCCTGAGATACCAACACAGATGCCCTCATTTTTGTTTCTTTGTAAGCAAGCAAAAAAAAAAGGGAAAGGAGGGCTTTGGCAATCTGACTAATCGAGTCAGTTGGGGATTAAAAAAAACATTGGAATAGGAGGGAGCTAGCTACCAGAGGTGTGTTTTAGGGCAGTGTTTCACAACTGGTGGGTCGAGACCCAAATGTGGGTCGCGGAGGGGTCATGGGTGGGTCGCGGAGCCGTGGTGTAAAAAATTCATTGATTCGCTAAAAGATCCGACTTTTCCTGCAACAATTTACAACTTTTATTTTGATAGGCGATTGAACTTGTCATTTGTCGTCATACATAAAATCTGAATGTTTATGCAAGATAGTAGTATGCAACCAGTCATTCGAGTGTCGCTAAAAAAAATGGGTCGCGACCGAGTGGAAAATGGTGGGTCCCAAGACTGTTCCAGTTGAGAACCACTGTTTTAGGGCTACACGATGTCAGAAAATAATTCGCTGCTCGATAACAGCATGCAATACCTCGATAACGGTATTTAAACGATATTTAGAAATATAGCAGAGTGCTTTTCTTGTCACTAATTTGTCGGTCTGTGTGGGGGACGTGGCTTTGGTCATGGGCTTCTTGCACATTTGTTGATAGATTCAGCTAGTGATTGGACTGCACAGAAATGTTTGACTTGTTAGCAATAATTAAGCCATTTTCAACGATACGCATATTGCCACTTTTGATATCGCGATTTCGATACGTGTTCGATATATTGTGTAGCCCTAGTGTAATGGCCCTCCTTATGCATCTTACCAGAATCACTATCAGAATCACTATCACCATTTCTAGTTACAATTATCATATTTAATTCCACTAATTATGAGGTAATTGTAAGTAACACACACCACCCAAACATACGCATCAGTATCCACACACCTTTTAAAGGTGAGGAGATGTGAGTGTTGTTTTTTTCTGCACTCCCTACATTGGCCGTCTGCTTACTTTACCCTCCTTTTTAATTCCAGATCTGAAAATAATTAAATCAGCAAACAAATAATTAATAGAGTCAATGAGAACAATTAGTTCAAAGATGCCTTTGAGAATTGCTTGTGCATAGTGAATTGCTTCATTATCATAAGAGAATATAATTGAGTGGAGCACATTTCCCAGACTGCAGACTGCATGCTTGCTCTTGCAATGGGCTTTCATTTTTTTTTGGACAGAGCACAGGTTCGGCTGTGTGCGTGTGTGTGTGTGCGCGTGTGCGCGTGTGTGTGTGTGTGTGTGTGTGTGTGTGTGTGTGCGTGCGTGCGTGCGTGCGTGCGTGCGTGCGTGCGTGCGTGCGTGCGTGCGT
>NC_085860.1:50562675-50575175 GCF_034702125.1 Engraulis encrasicolus | reverse complement strand
AATTACATCTGAAGGGTTCAGTGCCCGCGCTAATTCACACGCCTTTTGCTACTTAAAACACAATCTGTAGACTTGAACTGAGCGTTGGTTCGCCAGACGACATTACATTCCCATTTCCCCCTCGCTTGTATGTCATTGTCGGAGATGATTAAAGCCCATTACGATTGTCAAGGATGGTCACATCAGACGACTTCATCGGGGCTACAGTCCTATGCTACATTTACTCGTTAAATAAATCCAAGTGCTATTTTATATGTATGTTATGTATGCATGTATGTATGGACGTATGTGCCGGAGACTCGGAATTAACTGAATTCAATTCCAATTCAATTCGAGGCCTTGAGTCTATTAACCTCCTCCTTCCCTTCATTGGATCCTGACTTAGACAACTCCCCAAAGGTTTGGCCTTTGATAAATATTCTTTTAGGTTACACCTAATTAATGCCGCTCCTCCGTGGACCCCTCTGATGTCTGCCTTCGCCTTCTCTTCTCTTCTCTTCTCTTCTCTTCCCGTTCACAGCTAACCTCGTAGCCAAGAAATGGACTTTTCCTGCTCAAATTAAAGGTCCTCAGAGACTCTAGTATCTGTGCGTGGTACCAGATAATGATATTGTTTTGGGGCAGGAAAGCAGCAAGCCTTGGCTTCTTTATTTATTTTTTTTCTCCAGGGCTGTGCGTGCCTTAAAAAGAAGTGCACACACACACACATATATCAAGCACGCACGCACACACACACACACACGCACACACGCACACACACACACACACACACACACAGGCAAAGACAAACTGTTAGTCTGTTAATATTTTTCCAGGAATCTCCTACAACAATCTGTCCTTCCCTGCATAGCCTGACACTATACTCTAAACTAAAGTGCGTAATTGTTCTGATCTTTTAGACGGCCTCAGCAGGTAGGCTTAATAGTGAACAGTGAGAGCGTATTAAATGATAGGCTACCCAATTCCAGTTTCAGGCAGGAGGTAATCTAGTCCCTTTACAGAGCTGTGGTGTCTCATCATGGCTTTGAGGGCAGTCACGAGGCCCCGTATAGATTCTACAGGCTGTCAGAGCTACCCACAATGAACACCATTTATAACATAAAAAAGAACAGGGTGCACTGACTGAAGATTAGCTGATAGTAGCAGAGCATTTTACCCAAAAGAAAGGTGTCTAGCAGTAAACACATAGAAAAGAAAGGTGTCTGGCACATAATACAATATACTGTATATATAATACATAATGTACATTGCAAGACAGTATACAGAGCTACCCACAATGATCCTTTAAAGGTGTATTGTCACATCGGTGTGACGGGAATGTTCGGGCAGTGAAAGTTCTGTAGAACTCTGGGCGCCATACAATGCAATGTGGAATTTTAGAATCGTGCATTGTTATAGAACACATTCTTTTTTTTATAGAATGTTCAAAAACCATACAGTAGATTGTATAAAACCCACACTCTTAAAGGTTAAAAAAATAATAATAAAAAAAAGAACAGGGTGCACTGAAGATTAGCTAATCGTAGCAGACCATCTCACCGGAAAGAAAAGTGTCTAGCAGGTTACACACAATACAATATAGACATAAATAATACACATGGCAAAACGTGATATACATTGCAAGACGGATCAAATACAGACAAACAGGCATGACTAAAGAAGCTAAAACTAACTCAAATCAATGAATCAATCAATCTGTATGGATTTTGCAGTTCGTCAGAGCTACAAACATTGAACACAGTAATCCAAGTCATTGAAGGATGGCTAAAAAACCTCATGAATGAATCTCGTGTTTATTGGGACAAGTTGCATAATTGAAACGATTTTTAAAAAAAAAGTACATTCATGTACGTTACAGTAACATTGAATGTAAAACTATGAAGAATTATGAATAATTAATGGCTGTCTTTGACTGTCTGCTAAATATAGATTTCATGAGTTTCCAGCACATTCTATGGTTTCCAATAATCAGGCTCACCTAATTTACCCCATTAACTCATTTGTTGATTGCAAAAGGTTTCTTGTATCACGGCTCCTCTCAACCCATGTAGGCCCACACTACATTGGATGCTACATGCCAGTGATTAACCCATTGATGCCTGATGCAGCGTTGCGCAACATTGGCCCTGGCGCCTGGAGCTGCATTACGCAACATTCAGGCTCATGAGATTTGAAACAATGTTATTAAAAAAATCTCTGTTTGTTTGAGATGAATGAACACATTCTAATGAAAGATGAGGGTCTTAGCGTTTAAATGGAACTTAGTGCATATTTGTATGTGCTTCAGAGGCTGAGATATTTAGATGTTTATAGGCTGAGGGCAGCTTTTCTTAAAAAGGGCTCAGGCATTCAGCACCCTTTTTTGCAGGTGCCTTAGGCGTCAATGGGTTAACTGCTGATCCTCCTGGCATGGACTGGACGGAAAAACATGGACTTTTGTCAGGAAAAAAAAGCAGTCAGTGCATTGCCAAGTTCATGTCTGTTGTTTACTAATTAAGTCCAGAGCCCGCTGGGCAGGGCGGGGGGGACGGGGCTGCATGGCTGAACAACGGCAGTCCCGGAGGGTCAAAAGGCACCGGGCCCAAACTCATTTCTCTTGCCCTGACACCAAATGTAAGTGAAGGTGAATCGCACTGTAATTTACAGGCCAAGCCAGGCCAGGCATAAACCTTCCGTCATTTTTTTTCTTTCTTTTTTTACAACTAAGGTGAAAAGTGGCACAGGAGGACAGAAAGCCATACATTAGGTGTTAAAGTCGCGTTGGTTGTCTCGTGGGTGCCTTGTAGCATTTTAAGAAGAGCTCATAAAACAAGAATAATGATGCTGTTTGCATCCTAAAGACAGCTGTCAGCCGCGCCGAGCGCAGATAGATAGTGTGTGTGTACGTGTGTGTGTGTGTACGTATGTGTGTACATGTGTGTGTGCGCGTGTGTGTGTGTGTGTGAACAGAGCGGTGCGCGGCGGGGCGTGTACAGGAGCAAAAGGGTGCCGCAGGTCTACTTCGGGGTCTCTGATCCAAAAAAAAAAAAAAAAAAATCAATTACCCCGATTCAGCATTTTTTTTTTTTTTAAATGTACTACTTAATTTTTACATTTACTGCCAGTATAATTAAAATTTCCAGGCCCATGACCTTGGGACGATTCCCAACGATAATAAATGGGATGTAGGAAGCCATCAGCAGTGCCTTCCCCTTCCCCTTCGCTTCCCATCCTGACCGCCCTCACCCTCCCAGGGTTGCGGCACCACAGAGATGTCAAGGTTAACCAGTGGAAGAGTGGCTTGAATGATGGGGATTAATAATAATGATGATATGATCCTTTTAAAAAAAAAAATGCAGTTAGCTGCTCTTCCAACTGAGAGCGAGCGCTATGCTATACTGTTCCACCGCTAACCTGTGGGAATGGATTGTCTTGTCTTTTTCCCGAGCCCACCCATTAAATAACAAGGCCGTTAAAAAGAAAGACAAGGGGGGCGCGGACCTTTTGTGAGATTGCTGTAGTGATACCGCTGCCACTTTACACAGCCCCCCCGCCTTTACAGCCACTGGCTTTATAGGGATATGATGATGTAGTCTCGTCCCCTTTTCTGCATAAATCTAATAAGTGGATAAAAAGTTTCGGGTTTTTTTCATGAGGAATTTCTCCTGTCTTGTCATGTCTCGCCTTGTCATGTCCTCTTGTCTCTGACTATGTGTGTGTAAAACAAGTGTTTGCAAGTTGTCTTGTCATCACACAGTGTTGCGACGGCAGAATACACAATTATTATCTTACACTTAATGATTTTTAACGCAACCCAAACAGCAACTTATTTTGTATTGCATCAGTTAAAGTTTAATTTGCGAAAATATGTTGGAAGTGCATATTATGGAATATGTGGGAGATGTGCTTCAATTTAATGCTTCTTTTTGCAATCCGGCAAGCGTCTTAAGCTGTGATACACAAATTAAATTTGTGTGCGCATTACATTTTACACTAAATTGCCTCTGACCAACGACCAGGCTGCCCAGAGTGGGCGTCACATAACTCAAGACGCCCGTATGCCGACGCCAGCCCATATCGAGCTGGGTTGGAAATTCACCGTCAGTTTGCAGTGCTTGTTTCGTCTTTCATAATATTGGTTAATCAGGAGAAATGCAGAGGCTCTGGGAATTACCGAATGCAAATGAAACCCGGCGATGAAATATAAATAGCCAGGCATTGCTGGCTTCCTAACCTCTTCCCCCTTCCCTTCCCTTCCCTTCCCCAGGTTTGGAAATGAAAAGGTTTGTTCTTCTCCTCCATCAAGAGAGGCCTCCTCTGCTCTGCTCTGCTCTCTTCTCTCTTGTCTCCCGTCTGTGGGAGAATAGACAATACTGCTTTGGCAGTTCCTCCCTGGCTTGACAAGCACGCTGTCAGTCTGCTCCCTTTCATGTCTCCCCTCTCCTCTCCTCCTCTCTCTCCTCTCCTCTCCTCTCCTCTCCTCTCCTCTCCTCTCCTCTTCGTCTCTCTCCTCTCCTCTCCTCTCCTCTCCTCCTCCTCTCTCCTCCGTCTCTCTCCTCTCTCCTCTCTCCTCTCCTCCGTCTCTGACTGCAAGTTCCCTCTCCCGGATGTGATGTTGTGAGTTCAGCTGTTTGAGCTGCGCGATCTGAAAAGTCTATTGATAAGTGTCAGCTCATTGATCTTGAGTCGAGAAGACGGAAAGTGATGGCAAGACAACCCTAAAACTTATAATTGCTTTCGCTGCCATTTTTATTATAAATGTTTAACTAATTACCCATATGTAACTACAAATAAACAGCATGGGTGAAAAAAAATTCCGCACTCTCTTCCCCCCCCTCTCTCCTCTTCGTGTCTGTCTCCTGGCTTTCCCCCCTTCCATAAACAATTGATTGTATCCTGCACATCCAAACAATGTACAGCTAGCCTAGCTACCTCCCCACCACCCCCCTCAACAAAAAAAGAAAGAAAGAATGAAAAAAAAAATCCTTGTCTTTTCTTTAAAAAAAGATGAAATATTTTTCTCTGGGTTCTGAGAGGACCCTTCTCCTTCTCTTTCTCTGTGTTTCAAGAGATACTGACCTAAAAAGGTTGATCAAAGACTGTAGGAACCCTACAGCCCCGCAGCAAGCAATAAATTGGTCCATTCGATGTTTTGCACTGACAAATTATTCTCCAGAGCTTCGGCAGCGCTCGCTAGCGACTCAATTAGCAGGAGACAGATGTAGCAAGTATTCAACATTTATGTTTAATGGATTTTTCAATATTTTATCGTTTTCTCTCTCTCTTTTTCTCTCTCTTTTTCTCTCTCTTGCTTTCGTGCTTGCTGAAAATAGAAATGCGGCGCCCGCCGTCGTCTCTTAAAAATAATAACTATTTGCTTATAATTCCCCACATAAACTCTGAATGTTTTTTTGCGCTTGTGCACTGTGTGTGAGATTGGCTTCAGAGGACTGAACGTGTGTGTGTGTGTGTGTGTGTGTGTGTGTGTGTGTGTGTGTGTGTGTGTGTGTGTGTGTGTGTGTGTGTGTGTGTGTGTGTGTGTGTGTGTGTCAGCGTTACATTGTGCTGTAATCCCCTGCAGGCTATTCCACCGTGCTGAAGAGGCCTGTGGCACCTCCGCTTTCATGTGTCGCTTAAAAGACAATATTTTCACCATGTCTCGGAGACGGCACACACACACACACACACACACACACACACACCTTTTCTCCATGTCTCGGAGACGACACACACACACACACACACACACACACACACACACACACACACACACACAGACCTTTTCTCCATGTCTCGGAGACGACACGCACACACACACACACACACACACACACACACACACACACACACACACACGGACCTTTTCTCTATGTCTCGGAGACGACACACACACACACACGCATGCACGCACGCACACGCCCGAACACACACACACACCTTTTCTCCATGTCTTGGAGATGAGCCTCATATGGCCTCACCTTTTAAACCCCCCCCCATCACTTTCTCCTATGCCTGCACATATAAACAGGCACGCACACACACACACGCACACACACGCACATGCACACATATACGTTCTTCTTTCCCAGCTAAGAATAATAAGGAAGCTGATATGAAGAAAAGACAAGCAAACCCAACACGTTTTGACAAATCACATATTAACTCTTCTTTGTATATCAAAAGCGTGGAAAAAAAAGAAAATAGGTGTGTACATTTGATCAGCGTTCATGAAGAGCACTGCTAGCTATAGTGGGAGGCTGCAGTGTGGTGGTGTATTTTTTATTCTATTTTTAAACCCTGAGAGTGACCAAACACTGAGGCCCTTAAGGCAGTGTGAGATGCTCAGAGCGTTACACGGGGGGGGGGGGCGTTACACGGGGGCCTTAATAGTGTCCTCTCAGAGCGTTACAGGGGGGGGGGGGGCGTTACACGGGGGCCTTAATAGTGTCCTCTCAGAGCGTTACACGGGGGGGGGGGAGGGGCGTTACACGGGGGCCTTAATAGTGTCCTCTCAGAGCGTTACACGGGGGCCTTAATAGTGTCCTCTCAGAGCGTTACACGGGGGCCTTAATAGTGTCCTTTCAGTGTCATGGTCCCCATCCTTCACCAGAGGGAAGGGAAGCAGAGCGGCAGAGCAGAGCGAGGGGAGGGGAGGGAACGGTGTGGTGCAGCGGTAAGGGCAACGGCAGGGCTGGACTCGGGGAGAATTAGGGCCCGGGCACTTTTGGCTTAACGCCACCCACCCCCCATAATTACCGCCGTAGAACTGACTCACCGGTGGGCCCTTCACCATTTTGGGCCCCTATTTTCAGAAATGAAAAAAAAAAAATTCCAGCTCTGAAAATAGGGCCCGGGCACTTTTGGCTTAACGGGCCCCCTCCCCTCATAATTAGCGCCGTAGAACTGACTCGCTATAAGGTGTGCCCTTCACCATTTTGGGCCCCTAATCCGATTTCTGGTTTTGGTTTTGAAAAGGGAAAAACGAAAAATCAAATGCTGTTTTCATTTTTTCAATTCTGTTGTAAAACGAAAAAACGAATGAACGAATGATACCACGGATTCTCCTATTTTCAGAAATATATATATATTAAAAAAATCCCATTTCTGAAAATAGGGCCCCAAAAGGGTTGCAGGGCCCACTGGGAAATGCCCAGTATGCCATATAGCCCGTCCAGCCCTGTGTAGCCAGGCAGCAGCAGCGGCAACGGCAGCGTTGGCGTGAGCAATTGTCTGCTTCCCTCTCCGAAGCAGCGTGGTGCACCGGCAATTACCTAATTAGGCGTGCTGTTTGGGTTTGAGCCGGCAACATTAAAACATTAAAATTAGGATTAAGTGTGACCCACAGGATGCCTTGCTTGCCCGATTTCCCCCCCCCCTCCTCCTCCACTCCCACCTCTTTTATCCTCCTCCCTCCTCCTCATTCCCGTTGTTCTCCTTCTCCTTTCATTTCTTTTCTTCTTTTCTTTTTTTTTTTTTTGCCTTGAATGCGATATGCTGACCAAACAGCTCGACTGACATGGCAGTCATTACAGACGATGACTTTTAAAATATGCCGCCACGCTGTGAGGAGGCTGTGAGCTGCTGTGTGCGGGTGTGTGTGCTGCTGTGGGGTGTGTAAGCTGTGGGGCTGTGTGCTAAGCTGCCGGTCCACATCCACATACAGACTTAGTGTCGCGTATTAATTGGACAGACAGTTATGTAGGTTACTACGTCTACATCGGGCCCCCTGCCACCGCTTAACCCCCTAACTAACACACTCTCTCAAGGCTTTTATATCATATCACACACACACACACACACACACACCTCCACACACACACACACACACACACACCTCCACACCACCCATTGTTTGGGAAAGGGCATGTCACATTAACCCCCTGAAGATGAAGTTGTTTCGGGGGCGCGGGGAAGCCAGATTTTTAACAGTGAGAGATTCTGCCACTTTTCAAGCATCATTTATCACAGCGGGGATGAAAACAGATGGGCCCAGAGCACGGGCTTATGCCAGAGAGCGAGCCGCGTCAGGCGGGCGGGCGCTGACTGATCATTGTATTTAGGAATGCCACAAACGGGACACTTTGGGGCCCGTCTTTTTTGTTTTCTCTCTCTCTCTCTCTCTCTCTCTCTCTCTTTCTCTCTCTTTCTCTCTCTCTCTTTCTCTCTCTCTCTCTCTCTCTCTCTCTCTCTCTCTCTCTCTGCTGTCAAAAAACAGAGGCTTTTTTTGTGATTTGTGTTGATATAATGGATGACTACTTTGATGATTCTTTACTCCTTATAGGCTTCAAACCTATAAAATGACGTAATAAACAAATCTTGAATCTTGAATCTTGAATCTTGAATCTTGAATCTGGAATTAGATTCAGGAGCATGTTTATTTGCAATGGAAATAAAATAGCTTGCTATGCTGGTTTGTAGACTTTATGCAGGCCAATGTCAGTGTA
The DNA here is from genome assembly GCF_034702125.1 of Engraulis encrasicolus. Lineage (NCBI taxonomy): Eukaryota > Metazoa > Chordata > Actinopteri > Clupeiformes > Engraulidae > Engraulis > Engraulis encrasicolus. The sequence continues at coordinate 50,566,752 of NC_085860.1, read as the reverse complement.
TTTCTGTGAGTGTCTGTTCTGGATACCAGTGCTGTCCAGGGTTTACATAGAATAGGTGTTGGGTTTGTAGGGAGAGGGGTCATTCTTGCAGAAGAAGCATTGAAGTTCTGTGCTTCATTCCAAATATTTTTCCATCACCTATTCTGTGGTGAAGTGTGTGTGTGTGTGTGTGTGTGTGTGTGTGTGTGTGTGTGTGTGTGTGTGTGTGTGTGTGTGTGTGTGTGTGTGTGTGTGTGTGTGTGTGTGTGTGTGTGTGTGTGTGTGTGTGTGCGTGCCTGCGTGCCTGTGTGCCTGTGTGCCTTTATTAAGTGTATGTTTAGACTATTTTCATACAGTAGGTTTGTAGGAAGTGCAGTGTAGTCTTTTCAGGCTGTGCACCATCAGGAGTTATGTCTCAGCATCTCTCTCATTACTGTTCAATGTTGTGTTACAGATGACAGCCTAGTGCACATGATGGTTTTGATAGTTAAAAACATAAAAACATAACTTTTATGGCCCTTCAAAGCAATCTCCGCTTGATTTAAGGAGACCTGTTTAATTCAGACATCCAATAATAAATTGTTGCAGAAATCTCAGCAGTTTTTTCCTCAAGAGTTATTCTTTTAAAAAAAGCTGTGCAAAAATGTACTTATATATTTATTTATATATTTATTCTATTTATGAGACAGTCAGTGCATAAAGTGTTTAGGTCAACACATCGTTTTAAAACAACTCAATTATATAAACTGGAAATGGCATGATACACATGGACCTAGTCCTGATAGACTGATGGGGTCTCTTGAGAAGAGAGAACAGAGAAGGAGAGAGAGAGAGAGAGAGAGAGAGAGAGAGATGGAGGAAGAAGAAAAAAAAATCTGGAGTGAGTGAGTGAATGTCTGTGTGTGTGGTAAGGGAGGTGTGTTGTGTGCTGTGAGCGGCATCGTAAACAAGCCATTTAGCACGGCACTACAACGCCATGATGTCCCTGCCTGGGAGGTTAAGTGGAATGCCAATATTGTATTGACAAAATGTCAGTTACCGTCCTGGAAGCTCTTCCCTCAGCCTCAGTCTGCCATCCTCCCTCAGCCTCCCTGCCTCCCTCCCTCGCCGCTCCACTCCACACTGCAGGCAGACTCTCTCTCTCTCTCTCTCTCTCTCTCTCTCTCTCTCTCTCTCTCTCTCTCTCTCTCTCTCTCTCCAGCCCTCTCTGCCTCTTTATGAGAATAAAATGGAACTCTCTCTCTCTACTCCCTCCTCACTGTTCTACACTGCACTGCAGGCGCGCTCTCTCTCTCTCTCTCTCTCTCTCTCTCTCTCTCTCTCTCTCTCTCTCTCTCTCTCTCTCTCTCTCTCTCTCTGTCTCTCTCTAATTCTCTCTCATTCTTTCTCTCTCTCTCTCTCTCTCTCTCTCTCTCTCTCTCTCTCTCTCTGTCTCTCTCTAATTCTCTCTCATTCTTTCTCTCTCTCTCTCTCTCTCTCTCTCTCTCTCTCTCTCTCTCTCTCTCTCTCTCTCTCTCTCTCTCTCTCTCTCTCTCCTTCTCTTTTATCGCTCCCAGGGTCAAGGGTGTTGGATAGTGACTCCATTAGGTTTAGCATTAAACATAGTAAACTTTTACGACGAATTTACTCCACAGTAATTGCAAGATGTTAGAAAAAAAGCTGGCAACATTTTCTTGTTTTTTTTTGCAAAGGGCTATGATCCTGGTTGGTTTATCTGTGTGTGTATATAAACATTAGTATATCTGTCTGTCAGTCTGTGTGCTTCCGTGTGTTTGTGTTGTGTTGTGTGTGCTTTGGTGGTATGTTATTTTACCCCCTTCTTCTCCCGTATGGCATTTTGACTTTGTTTGGTTATGCCCGTTGTGTTGCTGCCATTCAAGAAGCCGAGGTCCACTCCAGGCAGGCGGTAGTCATCATGGTTTGTGTTTAATTGAATAAGACACGGTCAGTTGGCATTGTGTTGTGTGCAAAATAATGATGAAAAAAAAAAGTCTGTTGATCTGCATGAAGACACCAGTGACCTTTGCGCGACCTTCTCTCTAGGCTGTCTCTCTTGTGGAGGAGGAAGCGCCCCCTCGCTACACAGACTCCCCTCCGCATTGTTCTATTGCCCTCCGCATTGTTCTATTGTGTTGCTCTGCAGGCAGCGCTGAAAGAAGAGAAGACAGGTCTGCATTCACTTCACTGCCGTGCCGTGATCTGTGGAACTGCTGCTCTCTCTCTCTCTCTCTCTGTCTCTGTCTCTGTCTCTCTCTCTCTCTCTCTCTCTCTCTCTGTCTCTGTCTCTGTTTCTCTCTCTCCTTCTTTCTCTCTTTTTCTCTCTCTATCTTGCTCTCTCTATTACTCTGACTTTTTTCTGACCCCCCCTGTCTTTTTGTCTTCAAATATCTCTCCTAAATATATCTCTTCACTGTATTCTCTCTTCTTTCAATTTCTCTCTGTGGATCTCTCCTTTCTCTCTCCACTCTCCCCCCCCCCCTTTCTCTCTCCTCCTCCTCCTCGATCCTCTCCTTCGTTCAGAGTGTGTCTCCATGGCTTTGGTAATGGATGAATCTGTTGGTGTTTTTTTTTTTTTTTTCCGGAGCCGCTTTTCTTGCTGAATGCAGCTGTGAGAGGGAATCGGCAGAAGCTATAACGCTTTTTATGGCTCCACATTTGCTCAGCCAGTCCAGGACGACCACTGAGCATAATTAAGTGCCAATGAAATGTTCCCCTGAGCCAATCTGTCTGCTTTATTAACAAAGTAATGCCGTTTTGTTTTAATTGGCCGTTTTATTGTTGGACAAATTAGATAAAATGATAGAACACATGGTTAAAGAAAAGAGACCATTCATTGTCGGCAGTGTCCATTAAAAGAACCCCACCGTATAGATTTGAGTCTCTCTCTCTCTCTCTCCCTCTCTCTCTCTCTCTCTCGCCAGCTTGCTTCTCTGGCTGACTGTACAGTAACAGTAAGCATATGTGAATGGGTTTGTTTTGTTTGTTTCAATGGCTGAATTGAATGCTCAGACTCTTCCTCCTCTCTTCTCTTCTTCTGCACAACAGAGCATTGCATTACTTTCTCACATTGTTCTCATCAGATGTTTTAGTGTTGCACTAGGCATGGGCCTAGGCAGCACTGTGATTTCAAATCCCCTGCATAACCGCTACATATGCTTTTGAAAATTTAAGCTGACTTTCAGTTTTTGTACTTGGACTTGAATGAACAAAAAAAGCTCAGACCCAGAGATGGAAAGACACATTCAGTGTTATTTTTTTAATCATTATTTTTAATATTTGTACATTTTGGGGGCTTTTTTAGCCTTTATTGAGATGGTGACAGGAAAGGAGTTGGAGAGAGTCACACAATCGCGAAAAGGTCGGAATTGAAGACGGATCCCTGGTATAATGGCGCAGGTCCTTAGCCCACCAAGCCACAGCACCCCCCACAGTCAGTCGCTATTGTAAGGCAGTCTAATAAGTTTTGTTTCAGAGATGTGAGGAAACATTTGCCATGACTCATCATGTTTGGCATGTTGGTGGCAGATGATTACACAAAAGTGCAGAGCTCCTAGATTTTATCCTGCCGGCTGTCAAAATAAAGGCGCGTGCCATTTTATGTGCTGTGTGACTTCATCATGTCGTTTCCTTGCTTGAAAGACCCATCATAAGTTTGCTGCAGTCCTATCCTTCATCCCTTTCCATATTAATAATGACGTATATTAATACAACATATTTACTTATATGCCTATGGTGTATAAGTACAGACCGACAAACACAGCAAACCGCCAAAAAAAAACAACAGCATTTTACCTCATAAAACCGAACTTCTCATTAATAACCCTTTGTGCAAGGTAAGACAGAGCGGCATTATTGACATTTTAGTTCATCATCTAAAAATGCCTAATGCAGCATTACCGATGCATCTTGGCTGGGCGCAGCGCCGCAAGACTTCATGAGCAATCAAAAGCTACATACATCACGCGGCTCGCCGTCATATTTCGCTCTTAGTAACAGGCCAGCAGAGCGCTAGGCTGCTCCGCTAGACCAGTGGTTCCCAACCTATGGGTCGGGACCCAACCCATGGGTCACCAAAGATCCACAGTGGGTCGCGAAGCC
>NC_085860.1:50552675-50555175 GCF_034702125.1 Engraulis encrasicolus | reverse complement strand
CATCTGCAGGACCTTTTCAATGTTAGGGATCGATGCATAAAGCGTTGTCCTCCACCCCATTGCCCCTTCACCAGACACCAGCCCACTCCCCCCCCTCCCCTTGACTCGACACAACCCCCCCCTCTGTCACCTGTGTGTGGACCGTCAAGACCATTTCAATGTTACAGATGCATAAAGCATCACCCTCTTCCACCCCCATGGTCCTCTCCCCCCTCCCAACCCCTCTCTCCATCCTCCAGCACCCTTGTGTACCTGAGCGACACCTGGGCACTCCGCCTTGCTTTGTTCCAGCCCCGTGCATATCTTTCCCTCCTTCCATGTGCAACCCTTCCTTCTCGCCCCCTCACCCCCAGCCCCCCCGCCCCTAACCCCTAACCTTCTTCACCCCTGCGCATATACCTCCCTCTTTCCATGTCCAACCCTCAACCCTCAACCCCCCCTCACTTCCACCATCGCATCCCTCCCTCCCTCATCCCACCTTGCTCTGTTGTCCTCCTGTGCATACCTGCTGCCTTTGCTGTGCGACAGGGCGAGAGAGAGAGAGAGAGAGAGAGAGAGAGAGAGAGAGAGAGAGAGAGAGAGAGAGAGAGAGAGAGAGAGAGAGAGAGAGAGAGAGAGAGAGAGAGAGAGAGGAGGCCATGGATGGAGGGAGAGAGAGAGAGAGGGAGGAGGCCATGGATGGAGGTGTCCAATTTCGTGTCGCGCAGGCAGGCGGCCCGCCGGCCCTTGTAGTTGACACTTCAGGAAGTGACAAATGGCGGCCAGCGGTGAAAGAAGGTTACGTTACGTTTTTAAGCGCTGCGCCAGGCAATGAGGTAGAGCACTGACTGCTAAATCATTGTCAGGGAAACTAATGATAAGATATCATAAGACAACAGGGCCGGACGTGAAAGATCGAGTGCATCCCCCTCCGTTCACCCGCCGCCTTAATCAAGCGTTTGTCTGTTTGCCGCCCGGCATTCATCTTTATTTTGCATAGACGACGTGCACATATTCCACCCACAGCCAAATGGATACATCAGCTTGTCACGGAAAAATGTCACACAAAAGGCTTATTTAAATTGTAAGTAGCAGCAGCGCTTTGTTGTGGTTGAAGTGATGAATGGAAAAGGAATAATCATGACAAAGAAGCTCCCAGATGCCTGCTCCGGGACCAGCCGAGCGGGGGCTCTTTTTTGTTGTAATACACCGTGCAAAGCTGATAAGTGGTTGTCGTGGATGGTGTGTGTGTGTGTGTGTGTGTGTGTGTGTGTGTGTGTGTGCGTGTGTGTGTGTGTGTGCGCGTGTGTGTGTGTGTGTGTGTGTGTGTGTGTGTGTGTGTGTGTGTGTGTGTGTGTGTGTTTGTGTGTGTGTGTGTGTGTGTGTACAGAGAAATATATCACCCCCTTCATGTGAGAATATAAAATGCTGGGAAAAAAGGCTCCAAGGCATAAAAAATTGCCAGTGTGGATGTTTTTTGTTATTATTATTTGCACTTAGAGCTTGTGTTTATTATGATTCGCTCCGTACTTAATTTTGCAGTGGTCACTGTAATTGATAAATAGATGGCAGTTGCCGAAGTAAGCTTCATTTATCACTTTTGTTTTATCTCTATTATTTTGTTCTGTGTGATATCTAACGTTTATTCAAAGATATCTGTTTTTCTTAATGAAAATGGATTGATCAACCCGAGTCTTACAAGACTTGCAAATGAGAGCAAGGGGGCGTGGAAAGAAGGAAGTGGGGATGCTGTTTAAAAAAAAAAAAAAAACGTAAAATCATCAATCCGCCGCAAACGCAAACAGATATGTGGAGCGTTTGCTGTTCCCCCGATCCGTTACACCTGTTGTAGTAATTCCAAAAACCCACAAGTCTGAAAGTCTAGAATAACAAACAGCGAAGGAAGGGAAGAGAAGGAGGAGCGTGAGTGCGTGAGAAACCAAAGAGAGTGACTGTGGCATCTTGACAAGTCTTTAAGTAATTCCTCCATGAACAAACACCCCCCGGGCCTCACAGGCTTCTCTGCTTAAGTTACCGTACGTTAAGGGGATGCTCACATCAAAGTACCCCAACTAGAACGACACGTTCTCTACACACCCTGAAGACGGGCTGGGCTGGATGAAAATTCTCTAAAGACATGAAAAATCTCCGATCGGAGTTGGGGTTGTGGTGGTGGTGTTGGTGTTGGTTGTGTGGGGGGGGGGGGGGGGGGCATGGATGACGACACAATCCTTCCCTGTGGTCACGATCGCACCATATTATATCCCGAAGACATCTTATTTGTGTGTGTGTGTGTGTGTGTGTGTGTGTGTGTGTGTGCGTGTGTGTGTGTGTGTGTGTGTACACTGAATCTGAAATGACCCCTTTGGAGATTGAAGGAGCACACAGTGGAGCTAAGTCACACCTCTCTAGTTACAACTAAATTGTCGTCCTTACGATACGTCCAAACACACATGCAGGTGGGAGAAAAGGAAAAAAAAACATGATATTTAAATGAGCTGATGTTTTTTTGTTTTTGCTT
>NC_085860.1:50547675-50550175 GCF_034702125.1 Engraulis encrasicolus | reverse complement strand
TGATTATGGACGCGGCCGGGCACCACCAGCGCCTGCCTGCACAGGTGACTACCCATAATGCCTCAGCACCTTGGCACCAGATGAGGAAGTGGCGGTGGCGGTGCGGGTGCGATGCGAGTGTAGTGCCAGCCGTCAGCGCCCGGCGGCCACCAGGAACAGTTGCTGCCCGCCCGCCGCCTGCCTGCCTGCTGCACTCCCCTGCCTGCTTCCCCTCCCAGATATTTGACCTCTTGTGTTGTTTGCAATCTGCGCAGAGGGAGAAAAATAACAGCCAGAAACTTTTAATTGCTGCTGTGGAACTGTGCTCAAAGACACGCAGTAGGTTTTAGCCATCTGCTGTTAACCGTTTAGTTTAGTTAAACTCCCCTCCCTCCCTCTTTTTTTAACAACAACAACCCAGTTGCAGCTATTTAAAAAAGGGAAAGAAGAGGGAAAAAAATACACAGGAGGTGTGCGAGATACTGACAGTGAAATATATTTTGCCGTACAAACGTATTTATTTACCTATCTATTTATTTATTTATTTATTTATTTATTTATTTATTTATTTATGTATGTATGTATCTCATGTAATGTTACTGATGTAGCATGAAAGAGGAAAAAAATGGAAGGCATTACGTAGTGCTTAAAACATCACAAGCAAATCTCCATGACATTAAATATTGATCACTCAAATTATTATTTTTCTGATTAAAAAGAGGTTTTTATTTTTAATTACAGCCCGAAGGGAGGAGACGGTCTTTAATTCGGTGCGATATCTGTCCACAGATTTAATTCAATTAGTATGAATGCAACTTCAAATACTAGATTTGTGATTACTGACCATGCATGGTAGAAATGAAAGAAAGAAAGAAAAACCTCTATGTTTTATTAATCATTTGCGTTTTTTTTATTTCCCACAATTATTCTATAGCCCCAAATTTGAATTAACATTTTTTTTTAGGAATAATTAGGTTTAATATACTGAGGCTGAAAAAAAAAATCACATTTGGTTGAAGATTTTTCAATCCTGCTCCATTCTTTGGATGTATTAGACAGGCACATTAATTGTCATTTAATAAAACACATTTTAATTCACAGACAGGTGAAGATGAACTAGATTTAACGCGTAGGTTTTCTGGCGATTATCTAATCAAATTGTATTGTGCTGTTTTTTAGCACTGGACAGGGTCGACCTCGTACCAGGTTAGACATTATCTAGAGACCTTTTGCATGTACATGTGTCCTCTACTGTAAAGCATTTGAGGAACATGCTCTGGATCAGGGGTTAAGTGACTATGAAAGAGGCACATTTATCCGTTTAAGTCTTGTTTGGTGGAAATTGCTGCGTTTGATGGTGTTAATGTCCTCTCTCCGTCATCACCGAGATTGGACTGACTTATAAATATGAATGCCTCTCTCTCTCTCTCTCTCTCTCTCTCTCTCTCTCTCTCTCTCTCTCTCTCGGCTTATAGCCTTTCTTCAAATCCCATGTGGTCACTCGTGTCTGCCTGCCGTGGCGTATGATGAAGCATGTGCGCGGGGCACGGCGTAAGTGACAGTGACACTACAAAGCCTCGGCACTCGGCGGTGAGCGGGGCAGGCAGGCAGACAGCGGCGGCGGCTCATTAAAAGAGGAGAATTGTTAATGCTAATCACATCTCCTTCCAGCTGCATTTGGGAGATGATTAGACAGGTACTGTAGTACTGTTGTCAAACCGAGCCTACAAGCAGCATAAATACCACATCACACCACTTCAGCTGACACCGTCTCCACACCATCAGTCAGTAAACACATTCAGAGAGAGAGAAAGAGAGAGAGAGGGAAAAAAGAGAGAGACAGCGAGAGAAAGAGAGAGAGAGGAAAAGAGAGAGACAGAGACATGCCGAGAGAGAGAGAGAGAGAGAGAGGGAGAGGGAGAGGAAAAGAGAGAGACAGAGACAGAGAGATGCTTGTTTTTATAACACAGATAGGAGGACGGATAGCTATTTATTTATTATAATAATGAATGTGAGGATAGGGTGTTGTGGATTTTGTTTTTCTCCCTTCCTGGGACGGTGATGATGTGTGATGTGTAAAAACGTAGTATTCCGTAGATAGCTTCACAATACCATGAGTCTTCTTCTATATTGAACCGGCAAATATTTGCCTTATTATTGGCAGATGATTTGTGGCTGTTTATGAGAGATGCCTCCCCCCACCCCGTTATTTTGTCATTTCTCTCCTCGTTTTTTTTTTTTTTCTTTTCTCCTTTTTTCGTCCAGATGCCACACAGCACACAGCACAACATAAGCCCTGCTGGTGTGATGTGTAAGTGGTGGAGAAGGCACAGGAGAGGAGAGGGGCCGAGGCCCTCCACCTGATGTCTCCCCAGTTACCCTCGCCATCGCCCGCCCAAGAAGAAGATTAATGTCCTCCCTCCATTCATTCCAGAAAGAGAGAGAGGGAGAGAGAGACATAGAGGGAGAGCGCGTGCGAGAGAGAGAGACTGCAGACACACAGACAGAACCCCTCTCTCTC
>NC_085860.1:50535175-50537675 GCF_034702125.1 Engraulis encrasicolus | reverse complement strand
ACTATCATACTGTATGTGGAATTGCAGAGGACTTGGCCTGCAGTATGCTGTGAATTTATTAGAAGTATAAAACAATCTAAAAAGCTGTTCACTGCAATTTTGTCTGTCTCCAAAACGCGTGTTGGATTTGTCACATTTCTGTAGTAGCACATGTTGGTGAGGTGGTCCTCCATTTTTGTCTGTGGATATTTTCAAAACTCAGCTGTGAGAACGTTTGTCTCTTAATACCTTATTTTTTAAATTCAATTAAAATTTTAAACTGAACTATGAAGCCCCTCGTGCTCTTAGAACACTCAGTGCCACTTGCACACAGCTCAGTGTCTTTCATCCCCTTAAGACACTACCCTTGTTGTAAATGAGCTGTTACCAGTATGGCAATGACCAAATCGTAATGTATTACTAAAGGCCCTGTGCACTGTCATAGTGGTGTAATACTATGGTAGTAATGTATTACTAAAGGCCCTGTGCATTGTCATAGCGGTGTAGTGCTATGGTAGTAATGTATTACTAAAGGCCCTGTGTACTGTCATAGCGGTGTAGTACTATGGTAGTAATGTATTACTAAAGGCCCTGTGCACTGTGATAGTGGTGTAGTACTATGGTAGTAATGTATTACTAAAGGCCCTGTGCATTGTCATAGTGGTGTAGTACTATGGTAGTAATGTATTACTAAAGGCCCTGTGTACTGTCATAGCGGTGTAGTACTATGGTAGTAATGTATTACTAAAGGCCCTGTGTACTGTCATAGCGGTGTAGTACTATGGTAGTAATGTATTACTAAAGGCCCTGTGTACTGTCATAGTGGTGTAGTACTATGGTAGTAATGTATTACTAAAGGCCCTGTGTACTGTCATAGTGGTGTAGTACTATGGTAGTAATGTATTACTAAAGGCCCTGTGCACTGTCATAGCGGTGTAGTACTATGGTAGTTACGTTTTTTTTGCAAAAATATGTAATTATTTGGACTACACAACAGACGTCGCATGTCCGACGTGCAGCCACTTAAGCCGCGGTGCAGCGGTAGGGTAGGCGCAAAAATAATGTATACCAAAATAAGAAAAAAAAGCTAAAATATTCCTATCAGTTCAGAACTGCATTACAATAACCTATTGCATCTCTGAGCAGTACTACTACGACTATTACTGTTATTTTTGTATCCCCCTGGGGCACTGACACACAGAAAGACTATGGTTGTAAAAGGGGGTGCACAGCCCATGTCAGGGAGGCCGTGGCTGGCATCTATCAGTAAATGAGGGGCCTTGTCTTGGTAAAGTTTGGGAACCCCTGGTCTGGAGGCTACGGAGATAGTAATGAGATCAGAGCTTGTTATGCCCAAACCATTGACACTGTGCTACGGCCATTTGTCTATGGAGTAGAGCAGGGGTTCCCAACGTTTTTCAACTTGGGGCCCACTTGAAATTGTAAAAAATGTTCGGGGCCCACCTCTGACCCAATTAAGAATAAAACTCAAATAAATCAACAACAACACATACCAAAATGTGATTATTATTTTTGGAAAATAAACTTGGAATACCTTCAGGGCCCACCAGTGGGCCCTGGCCCATAGGTTGGGAATCACTGGAGTAGAGAGTGGGGATGTCTCTGTGACAGTGACGATTGGGTTGTTGAGTTTTGAGATAATAACCTAAACCCACCTCTTAAATCTTTAATGGGGCCTCGGCTAATCCCGCATCTTAAACGCCCGGTGGGGCCCCGAGGGGGGACCGCTTTACGCGTCGCGCAACAATAGAGCGCCAGCCAGAGTGGCATGGTGCAACACGCATGCAACAACAGCTCTTCCTTCTGATTATCCACTTGAAAGTCTAATTTGTCTCTTGATTCAGTTGTGTTGATGTTGGTAAGATAACAACAAACTTGTAGGCAGTGTGTGTGTGTGTGTTTGTGTTGTTTTCCTCCCTCTGTTTCTTTCTTTTTCTGTTTTCCCTTCTTCAGTTTTGTTTTGTTTTCTTTATGGTACGAGACCGCAGGCCTGGTGCGAAATTAGAATTCCAAGTTCTAGACGACGTGTTCCCTCCTCCACGCATCTCGCACGTCGTTCTCTTTGCTCTACTTTTTTTTGCACAACGTACTTACATCCTTGTGTAGTCTATGTGTATCTATTGTCTTGTAAGGGATTTGGCTGTATTACTTCCACTGACCACTGACTACTATTGTTGTACAAACCTATATTGTGGAGAACGCCTACTGAAGGCAAATTCCATATAGTATATACCAGGGCTATTCAATTAAATGGAGGGCCAGTTTTTCAAATTCCTCCCAGTAAAGGGGCCGCACTATACGCACACTATACGAACTATGTATTATGTTTGCTGACTGTCAATGAAAAAAATACGGGACACTTCATGGAGGTGGGGGGTCTGGGGGTCCTACCCCAGAAAGTTTTGCATCTCTTAGATGTAATTTCCTGCATTTTAATGTCCTGTGTCAGCTCGATACGGAACCCATACTTTTATCTCTAAATTCTGAAAAACGATTCCGT
>NC_085860.1:50522675-50525175 GCF_034702125.1 Engraulis encrasicolus | reverse complement strand
AGAGAGAGTTGGGCTGTCCTCCTCCTCCTCAAGAGAGAGTTGGGCTGTCCTCCTCATGAGAGAGAGTTGGGCTGTCCTCCTCCTCCTCAAGAGAGAGTTGGGCTGTCCTCCTCAAGAGAGAGAGTTGGGCTGTCCTCCTCCTCAAGAGAGAGAGTTGGGCTGTCCTCCTCCTCAAGAGAGAGTTGGGCTGTCCTCCTCCTCCTCAAGAGAGAGTTGGGCTGTCCTCCTCAAGAGAGAGTTGGGCTGTCCTCCTCATGAGAGAGTTGGGCTGTCCTCCTCATGAGAGAGTTGGGCTGTCCTCCTCCTCCTCAAGAGAGAGTTGGGCTGTCCTCCTCATGAGAGAGTTGGGCTGTCCTCCTCCTCAAGAGAGAGTTGGGCTGTCCTCCTCATGAGAGAGTTGGGCTGTCCTCCTCCTCAAGAGAGAGTTGGGCTGTCCTCCTCCTCCTCAAGAGAGAGTTGGGCTGTCCTCCTCATGAGAGAGTTGGGCTGTCCTCCTCAAGAGAGAGTTGGGCTGTCCTCCTCAAGAGAGAGTTGGGCTGTCCTCCTCCTCCTCAAGAGAGAGTTGGGCTGTCCTCCTCCTCCTCCTCATGAGAGAGAGTTGGGCTGTCCTCCTCCTCAAGAGAGAGTTGGGCTGTCCTCCTCATGAGAGAGTTGGGCTGTCCTCCTCATGAGAGAGTTGGGCTGTCCTCCTCCTCAAGAGAGAGAGTTGGGCTGTCCTCCTCATGAGGGAGAGTTGGGCTGTCCTCCTCAAGAGAGAGTTGGGCTGTCCTCCTCCTCCTCCTCAAGAGAGAGTTGGGCTGTCCTCCTCCTCCTGAGAGAGTTGGGCTGTCCTCCTCAAGAGAGAGTTGGGCTGTCCTCCTCCTCCTCAAGAGAGAGTTGGGCTGTCCTCCTCAAGAGAGAGTTGGGCTGTCCTCCTCCTCAAGAGAGAGTTGGGCTGTCCTCCTCCTCCTCAAGAGAGAGTTGGGCTGTCCTCCTCCTCCTCAAGAGAGAGTTGGGCTGTCCTCCTCAAGAGAGAGTTGGGCTGTCCTCCTCATGAGAGAGTTGGGCTGTCCTCCTCAAGAGAGAGAGTTGGGCTGTCCTCCTCCTCCTCATGAGAGAGAGTTGGGCTGTCCTCCTCCTCCTGAGAGAGTTGGGCTGTCCTCCTCCTCCTCAAGAGAGAGTTGGGCTGTCCTCCTCCTCCTGAGAGAGTTGGGCTGTCCTCCTCATGAGAGAGTTGGGCTGTCCTCCTCCTCAAGAGAGAGAGTTGGGCTGTCCTCCTCCTCCTCCTCATGAGAGAGTTGGGCTGTCCTCCTCCTCATGAGAGAGTTGGGCTGTCCTCCTCAAGAGAGAGTTGGGCTGTCCTCCTCCTCAAGAGAGAGTTGGGCTGTCCTCCTCCTCAAGAGAGAGTTGGGCTGTCCTCCTCCTCAAGAGAGATAGTTGGGCTGTCCTCCTCCTCCTCATGAGAGAGTTGGGCTGTCCTCCTCAAGAGAGAGTTGGGCTGTCCTCCTCCTCCTCAAGAGAGAGAGTTGGGCTGTCCTCCTCCTCCTCAAGAGAGAGTTGGGCTGTCCTCCTCATGAGAGAGTTGGGCTGTCCTCCTCCTCAAGAGAGAGTTGGGCTGTCCTCCTCATGAGAGAGTTGGGCTGTCCTCCTCCTCAAGAGAGAGTTGGGCTGTCCTCCTCCTCCTCAAGAGAGAGTTGGGCTGTCCTCCTCAAGAGAGAGTTGGGCTGTCCTCCTCCTCCTCATGAGAGAGAGAGTTGGGCTGTCCTCCTCAAGAGAGAGTTGGGCTGTCCTCCTCAAGAGAGAGTTGGGCTGTCCTCCTCATGAGAGAGAGTTGGGCTGTCCTCCTCCTCCTCCTCAAGAGAGAGTTGGGCTGTCCTCCTCCTCCTCAAGAGAGAGTTGGGCTGTCCTCCTCATGAGAGAGTTGGGCTGTCCTCCTCCTCCTCAAGAGAGAGTTGGGCTGTCCTCCTCCTCCTCCTCCTCCTCCTCAAGAGAGAGTTGGGCTGTCCTCCTCCTCCTCATGAGAGAGAGTTGGGCTGTCCTCCTCCTCAAGAGAGAGTTGGGCTGTCCTCCTCATGAGGGAGTTGGGCTGTCCTCCTCATGAGAGAGTTGGGCTGTCCTCCTCAAGAGAGAGAGTTGGGCTGTCCTCCTCATGCATTAAAGGGACACTGTGCAGGAAATGGTCAAAAAAGGTACTGCAACTATGCTGCTCATTGAAACTAAGCTCCCTACTGCCAAATTTGATCTTTACATGAAAGTGTCCGAAGTAATAAGCTAATATTTATTCTAGTATGGTCCAAGTACAGTCATTTTTGCAGCTAAAAATGGCTATTTTAGGAAATTCAAAATGGCAGACCATGGAGAAGATCCCCCTTTTCATGTATGAAAAGTGCAATTTTTCCAGTCATAATGAATACTTAGAATTTGATGGTGGTGGTAAGTATTCATGAAAAAGGTAACATTAGTGAGTGGGCAGCATGAATTCTGGAAATGAACAACTAAAAATCTCACACAGTGTCCTTTT
>NC_085860.1:50500175-50512675 GCF_034702125.1 Engraulis encrasicolus | reverse complement strand
TCAGATCTTCGCAGGGGCTGCGTCTCGCGGGCACACACACACACACACACACACACACACACACACACACACACACACACACACACACACACACACACACACACACACACACACACACACGGAGCACGTGCCACATTCATGCGCGTGCCGCTGGGTCTTCCAGATACCTGGTATGCCAATGCAAATGCAAATGCCATTAACTTTTGCATTATCCTTCCCAATACCCCCACCTCTGACCCACAAGCACAAACGGGGACCGTCAAATTACACCCCAGCCGAGGCGTGTGGTTTTTTGTGTTCGCGTTTTATTTTTATGGTGTTACATTAGCAAAAGTCAAATATCATTTTCTTCATTTTCAGAGGTATGTTTAAAATCAAACAAAACATTTAACATGTATGATTAATATTTGACACATTTGTGGGTAAAACGTCCTGGCGTCTGTCTGAATCTACTGTGCTGCTGACTTGAAATGTTAAGCACACTATTTGCTTTGGCTGGCATATACCCCAGTGTCCACATTATCAGGAAATCTGATTCAGCCGATTACGGCGCTGTTCAACTATAAATCATTTATCGTTTATTTCGTCCGGTTTATCTTTTTAAATATACTTTAACAAATACCAATCTGTGGTGCTTTGCAGTTCCTCAAACAACGGCCTCCATTATAAAATGAGCGCACACAGCGTTATACATCTGTCATTATTTTGCCATTATTGAGACAAGAGAGCGATTGGCTTATGTTTCATCACGGAGGCCATTTAGGTTTACACACAAACACACACACACACACACACACACACACACACACACACACACACACACACACACACACACACACACACACACACACACACACACACACACACACACAACACACTACACTACACTACACTACACTACACCAGACCAATTCATTACATCTCAGACAATTAGAGGAATAAGACCATACGTCATTATTATGTTTAAAGGAAAGTAAATCCGCTGAACCATAACCTGTGATTGTATTGCACATAAACCGTAAATAGAGGAGGTGTTGACCTTTTTAAAGTCATCTCCTCCAGCAGCGGCAATAGGGGGCTGCAGCGTTGCCAGATTGGGCTGTTTCCCACCGCCCAATTGGGCTGCTTAGGGTGGCCTTTGTGCAGGTAAAAATGGCATTTAGCAGGAAAAACCCGCCCAATTTTTGCCATAGAAATCAATAGAATTGGGCGGGATTTTGTGGTCCTAGGCGGGTTTTGAGCATTTTTTGGGCTGGAAATCATCAGCCTCATCTGGCAACCCTGGGCGGGCTCCTCTCCTCAGTGTCTGGTGCCGTGTACTAAACTCTTCCTGTAATTCTCTCTGCCTCAATTACCGAGACTCCCATCTCTACTGTGTATGTAACCAGGGTCACATTAATATGGCTGCTAAGTGCTGGTTTGCATTCTTAACAGCATGTGTGTGTATGGGCGCGGGGTAGAGAATTAATACAAAATAAATAAAACTGACACGCAAAAGAGAGAGGGAGGCAATTATAGTATTAAGTTTCAAAAATTAAATCAATGTGTGAACAGTACAGTGCAGTGCAGTATATATGCATATGCATGGGTGCCATAAGTTTCACTTTTTTTCCCCAAGTGTGTGTGTGTGTGTTTTAATGCGAAGTGGAGGCTTGACCATCCTGTCTGGTCGTCGTGGGGACCACACTGTACTGTATGCGTACGCCGTGTGCTTATGCGACCTCGTTTCCGAGATGAATAATTATTCCCCATTAGCAGGAAGACATTACACAGCAAATTAATCGATTCTAACCAGAAAAGAGCCGCTGTGATTTGTGCATGGTTTGTTGGAAAGTCTCCAGCTACTTTACACTCACACACACACACACACAGTCACGCACACACACACACACACACACAGGCAAACACACATGCACACTCTCTGTCACACGCACACGCACACACACACACACACACGCACACACACATATTTACACTCGCACAGGCAGGCGTAGATATGTGCGCATGTACACACACACACACACACACACACACACACACACACACACACACACACACACACACACACACACACACACACACACACACACACACACACACACACACACACACACACAGGCTGTCCCAGTGGACAGTGCAATGGAGGGCTACTCATCTCTGTTGGAGGACACACACACACACACACACACACACACACACACACACACACACACACACACACACACACACACACACATACACCTCAGAGTTCACGCCTGTCAGTCAGCCGATTGAGCCGTCAGTGAAAGCGCTGGAGACGGCGGATTAGTAATGAAGCAGCCTGCCCTCGCCCTCTAAACACTACTCTGGGGTGTGTGTGTGTGTGTGTGTGTGTGTGTGTGTGTGTGTGTGTGTGTGTGTGTGTGTGTGTGTGATTGTGTGTGTGTGTGTGTGAGAGAGAGAGAGAGAGAGAGGTTGAGAATGTGTGTATGTGTATGTGTATTTTGAGGTTAAGTTTAGGCAGCTGTTGTGTTGTGTCGTGTGTTTAGGTATACCCTAATTTATTTCATGTTTCATTTAAATTACAAAAAAACCCCAATATTTAATCTAATTGTCCTTCATCATACCTATGCTTGAATCTGTGCTTATCATCGAACATTTTATTTTTTTATATCAAAACAAGTCCTTAGTCCTTAATTATATCAAAACAGGTCCTAAGTCCTTCAGTTATCCACACAAATATTTCCCCCCCGAGAGGCAGAAAGGTGTACAAATACAGTAGGGCTGCACAATTATGGAAAAAAATCATAATCACGATTATTTTGGTCAAAATTGTAATCATGATTATTAATCACGATTATTGATTTTTTGCTGGTTTTTTGTTTTAATTATAACAAAATGAAATATAATCAAGAATGATTTATATACGGGATGAGCAAAATAAAATGAATTGTAATAATTATGTAAAGGCAATAGCATGAAACTTCTGGCCAGAAACACCAGCCTGACAGTATGTTCTGGCTTAAAGGACGCTCTCAAAGGTAGGTCACTATTGCCACAAATTAAATCACGATTGAAATCACGACTTCGATTTCATGATTTTATCACGATTTTCGATTATTTTGGATTAATTGTGCAGCCCTACAGTACAGTGTCTGCCATGTTGTTGTGGCCAGTTTCTACTGTCTATTGTCATCCTGTTGTCCAGGGCCGGATTAACATGACATGAGGCCCCTAGGCTGTAGATTACTGTGGGCCCCCCATGACAAAGTCCACAGTAAAATTAGGTAGACAGTGTCCAGGAAAGAGTTAGAAAACTCAAATTTAACAACAGACTATTTTTTTTTTTTAATTCTGCCTCTTGCCGCAATCCTGCAGTTACTGTATTTTTCGTCTCACTTTGCCCAATCGGGGCCCACCTGGCAGGTGGGGGGCCCTAGACAACAGCCTTATCTAGCCTGTACATTAATCCAGCCCTGCTGGTGTCCCTGCTTCCCCTGGTTTCCTCTGTCTTCGGGTGCCAGCAACTGGATCTGTACATTTCTTTTAGAATTTCTGCGCTATGTTGTATGTTGTCCCGGGCCCAGGGAGAAAGGGGCCCAGAATTGGGTGCCCATTACATTGCATGTATTGGTGGGTATGGGGGGCCTTTTAGATGACTTTGTCCTGGGCCCAGTAAATAGCTGTCCACGGCCCTGCACACAGGTTTGCTATGTTGTGGTTCTCAAACTTTTTCCATCATTCCCCCCTTCAGAGGGTCTGAATGCTTCCGAGCCCCCCCAAGCAACAGCGGTAGCCTATTCGCGCAGACTGATTTTGCGATCGGTGCGCCGAATCAACAGAAAGGTGACTGGTGATATTAAACAAAGAGGGACTGCAGTCGAATGCAGATGTGTGTTAATTTCCTATGCTATTCAAATTCATGACAATTAATCATATAATGTTGGTGAGGGCTTTAAACTTATTGACTTATTGGCGAGACAGGAAATCATTTCCTTGGGGGGAAAAACCCAAACTTAGATGTCACACGCCCCCCCTGAGATGCCTCCGCGCCCCCCCAGGGGGGCTTACGCCCCACTTTGAGAAACACTGTGCTATGTTGTGGTGGCCACCATTGTTGTCACCACACTATTGTCATTCTGGGCTGGTGTCCCTGCATCCCCTTGTCTTGTCGGTCCGTGCGCATCCCATCGCCTCTTGATTAGTCCCCTCCCGCGCGCCGTAATTGATGGAGAGCCACTTGACGGGCGCTTTCCCAGATACACAATGCACCGTTTGCCGTCCAAACATTATATATGCATTAGAAGGCACCCTCGTGTCACTCAAGGAGCCCTCCATCTCTCCTCGTTAGGCAAAAAGCACCGCCGCTCTCTCTCTCTTTCTCTCTCCCTCGCTCTCTCTCGCTCTGTTGCTCGCTCGGACTCTGGCGGAATAATTAAACACCGGCGGTCGGGCTACGGTGCGTTCTAGCCGAGGGCCGTCCACCACCGCGCGACGGGGCTTGTGTGTGTGTGTGTGTATTAGCATTCTTGGACGAAAATCCAAATATTGCGGTATGACAAATTCCTCCGCTATGCCGCAACGCCGCGATGCCGCTTCCCCTTGCCCTCTGGGTTAGCCGTGGATTAGTAGCGACCGGCGTGCCTTCTCTGCACCGTACACACACACACACACACACACACACACACACACACACACACACACACACACACACACTGGCCTATTCGCTTCCTCCCTGCGCGGGTTAGCATGTCGTATTATTAAACAAATGAATTAGTGCCTGGAAATGTGTCATGCATATTACGTACTCTGGAGCGGCACTGCGCGGAGAGACGAGAGAACCACTCCAGCGGCTGGTCAGCTCAGCTAAAGAGGAAGCAGGCTGAATACCCAGTGCAAAGACACGCACGCACACACACACACAGACACACACACACACACACCTCTGCGGCTGCATTTGCTTAAGCTCAAAACACACAAGTGGACAAGCACAGACATGCACATGTGTACACACACACACACACACACATGCACACACACACACACACACACACACACACACACACACACACACACACACACACACACACCTCACACACACACACACACACACACACACACACACACACACACACACACACACACACACACACACACACGCATGCTCTCACACACATGCACACACACCTCAAATCTCATGTCTGTGGTGTGTTTAGCTGCTGAGGAAGTAAGCGTGATGGCGTGATGGCGTGATGGCGTGATGGCGTGATGGCGTGATGGCGTGATGGCGTGATGGCGTGATGGCGTGATGGCCCCGTGTACAGTAAGCGTGATGGCGTGATGGCGTGATGGCCCCGTGTACAGTAAGCGTGATGGCGTGATGGCCCCATGTACAGTAAGCGTGATGGCGTGATGGCGTGATGGCCCCATGTACAGTAAGCGTGATGGCGTGATGGCCCCATGTACAGTAAGCGTGATGGCGTGATGGCCCCGTGTACAGGAAGCGTGATGGCCCCGTGTACAGGAAGCGTGATGGCCCCGTGTACAGGAAGCGTGATGGCCCCATGTACAGTAAGCGTGATGGCGTGATGGCGTGATGGCCCCATGTACAGTAAGCGTGATGGCGTGATGGCGTGATGGCCCCATGTACAGTAAGCGTGATGGCGTGATGGCGTGATGGCGTGATGGCCCCGTGTACAGGAAGCGTGATGGCGTGATGGCCCAGTGTACAGTCTTGATGGTTTGCCATGCCTTAACTTGTCTACCCAGCTGCTGGACTTGCCTGTTTGCCTCGCTACCCTATAGCTAGCTTTGATATCTTAGCTATCGGCCTGTTTGCCATGCCCATGCCTTGCTGCCTTAGCTAGCTAGCGAGCCGCCTGGCTGTTTGCCTGAGTGTCCCCATTAAAGCCTGTCTGATTTACGGCCCGGGCCCCTGTTTGCCTGTTTGCAAATGTGGGCAGGCAGCGGCACCGCTAATTCAAAAACAATATAAATCAGGCCCAATTAAAGTATTTGAATACCCGTGACAAGCCCTGGTGGCTTAGAGTGATTCTCCCCCGTACAATAAGCAGGGCCGGGCTGACAGGGCAAGGGGACTGAGGCGGGCAGGCAGGCGGGCGGGCAGGGGGACTGAGGCGGGCAGGCAGGCGGGCGGGCAGGGGGACTGAGGCGGGCAGGCAGGCGGGCAGGCAGGGCAAGGGGACTGAGGCGGGCTGACAGGGCAAGGGGAGTGAGGCAGGCAGGCAGGCGGGCGGGCAGGTAGAGTGAGGCGGGCAGGCAGGCGGGCAGGCAGGCGGGCAGGCGGGCAGGCAAGCAGGGCAAGGGGACTGAGGCGGGCAGGCAGGCGGGCAGGCAGGCGGGCGGGCAGGCGGGCAGGCAGGCGGGCAGGCAGGCGGGCAGGCAGGCAGGCGGGCAAGCAGGGCAAGGGGACTGAGGCGGGCAGGCAGACAGGCAGGCAGGCAGACAGGCAGGGAGACAGGCAGGCAGGCAGACAGGCAGGGAGACAGGCAGGCAGACAGGCAGGCAGGCAGGCAGGCAGGCAGACAGGCAGGCAGGCAGGCAGGCAAGCAGGCGGGCGGGCGGGCAGGCAGGCAGGCAGGCAGACAGACAGGCAGGGAGGCAGGCAGGCAGACAGACAGGCAGGGAGGCAGGCAGACAGACAGGCAGGGGGGCAGGCAGGCAGACAGGCAGGCAGGCAAGCAGGCAGACAGGCTTTCGGAGAGATGAGCAGGAGCCAGGGATGGCCGGCTAAAGCAAAGCTTGTCAGAATAAATCACCACGCACGCACGGCCATTGTTTGGGCTCTACCCTGATGAGCTTCTCCCCTGTATTGACAAACTGCGTCTCATTATTTATTTATATTACCACCATGTTCAAAAAGCAAACGCGTTTCGGCTATCAAGCCTTCATCAGTGCACCATGCACTGATGAAGGCTTGATAGCCGAAACGCGTTTGCTTTTTGGACATGGTGGTAATATAAATAAATAATGAGACGCAGTTTGTGAGTGCAGATTTTTCTTCCTTAAGTTGATACGTTTTATCGTGCACCCAAAGACTTTCGTTTTTCCAAGAAGTTGAGCCCGTCCTTTGCCAAAACTTCACTTCTCCTGTATTGACCCGTTTGTTTAGAATTCACGTCATCAATGGATGCATGCCGTGCACATTGTTGATTCAAACACCCCAGAGAGATTTTAAGAGTATTACTAGCGACTCCACTCTTCTGGGTGGTACTGCACTCCAGGGGCACCAACGGAGGAGTGCAAACTCCATTCAGAATGAATGGGCTGTGCTCTCTCGTACAACAGCACCCCCTAGGTGAACTGCGGGCATGGGTAAAATAGGGAGTGGGGAGGCTGTATGTAAAACCGGCTGGTTAACACACACTCACGAACAGCCAGTGCACGCCCTAAAGAGAGAAGACCAACCGTCCTGAAGTTTGATAGTATTCAATATGGCTTAAACCAGCGGTGCTCAAACTTTTTTAGACAGAAGACCACTTTGTCCGCCCCAGAAATGTTCAGGGACCACCTATCAACTGAATTGACAGTTGACAAGTGTTAATGTGACACTGCTAATTTCGATGCAGATCACTTACTTTTTATTCACATTACAAGTCGGTCTTAAGGTGAAAATAAGACTTCAGCTATGTTTAGCTTTGTAATTATATTACAAATATAGCCTACTGCCAGCTTGCCTTGGAAAAGTAGAAATCCCCTCACGGACCACCTGTACTCTGTCGCGGACCACCAGTGGTCCCCGGACCACACTTTGAGAATCACTGGCTTAGACTGACCTTGCCTACAAGAAAATCAGTACACAGTACCCGGTCCACTCACTTGCAATAGTCTGGCAATAGCGAGTGTTGGACACAGGGCCACTGACAGCTTTTGCTGGGCCCAGGACAAAGTAATCTGGCCCCAAATCCAGTACATACAATATAGGGAGGACCCAAATTTGGGCCCCCTATCTCCCTGGGCCTGTGACAAGTGACGCCTTTGTCCCTCCCTGTCAACTTCCCTGGTTGGACATGTAGTGCAACAGTACATATGCCCCTCAATTGTATATATATGTACTGTACACTAGTCTGACTGGCTGGAGTCTGGGATTGGGATTGTTACAGTCAGGTCAAGGTACTATATCAGGTCAGCTCACCAAGTTATCCCGGAGACAAGCCATTATTTTCAGATGTTTTTTTTTTTCTTCCTCAATTGTGTATTGCCTTTTTGGCTGGACTGTTGTGTATTGCCTTTTTGGCAGGGCTGTTGTGTGTTGTGTCTGTTGTTGAGTCATCACAGGGACACAAAGATGAGAAGCTCCTTCAGATCTGCGGGAAAAACACAGACACACACACACACACACACACACACACACACACACACACACACACACACACACACACACACACACACACACGCACACACCAAACACTCCTAATTAGCCCCAAACTGGCCCCGTGTTTGCTCTAAACAATGTCCTACGTCGCCAGAGATGTTTTTGTTTTGTCAGAGTGGTAAACACTAATTGTCGCCGTGTGTGTGTGTGTGTGTGTGTGTGTGTGTGTGTGTGTGTGTGTGTGTGTGTGTGTGTGTGCGTGCGTGCGTGCGTGCGTGTGGCGGACCAGTGCCTGGCTTGCCTCTTCAGAAGGTATATGGGTCCCCATACTACACTTTCCTCTCTCTTCTCTCTTCTCCATTTTCTTCTCTCCTCTCCATTCTTTTCTCCTTCACTCTCCATTCTCCTGTCCTCCCCTCTCCTCTCCCCCTCTCCTCTCTCTCCTCTCCTCTCCATTCCTCTCATCTTCTCTCCTCTCCTCTCCCCTGCTGCCTTCTCCTCTCCTCTCCTCTCCTCTCCTCTCCTTTCCTCCTCTCTCCTCTCCTTTCCTCCTCTCTCCTCTCCTCTCCTCTCCTCTCCTCTCCTCTCCTCCTCTCTCCTCTCCATTCTTTTCTCCTTCTCTCTCTATTCTCTTGTCCTCCCCTCTCCTCTCCTTTCATACTCTCTCCTCTCCTCTTCACTCCTCTCCTCTCCTCCCTTCTCCTGTCCTCCCCTATCCTCTCCTCTCCTGTCCCCCTCTCCTCCCCTCTCCTGTCCTCCTATCTCCTCTCCTCTCTCCCCCTCTCCTCTCCTCTCCTCTCCTGTCCTCTCCTCTCCCCTCTCCTCTCCTCCTATCTCCTCTCCTCTCTCCCCCTCTCCTCTCCTCTCTCTTCTCCTCTCCTCTCCTCTCCTCTCCTGTCCTCTCCTCTCCTCTCCTCTCCTCTCCTCCCCTCCCTCTCCTCCCCTCTCCTCTCCTCTCTCTTCTCCTCTCCTCTCCTCTCCTCTTAATTCCTCTCCTCTCCTCTCCTCCTATCTCCTCTCATATCCTCTCCTCCCCTCTCCTCCCCTCCTTCTCTCTCCTCTCCTCTCGTGTCCTCTCATCTCCTCTCCTCTCCTCTCCTCTCCTCTGTTCTCCTCCCATCTCCTCTCCTCTCCTCTCCCCTCCTCCTATCTCCTCTCGTCTCCTCTCATCTCCTCTCCTCTCCTCTCCTCTCTTCTGTTCTCCTCTCCTCTTCTCTCCTCTCCTTCTATCTCCTCTCCTCTCCTCTGTTCTCCTCTCCTCTTCTCTCCTCTCCTTCTATCTCCTCTCCTCTCCTCCTCTTCTCTCCTCTCCTCTCCTCTGTTCTCCTCTCCTCTCCTCTTCTCTCCTCTTCTCTCGTCTCGTCTCCTCTCCTCTCCTCTCCTCTCCTCCTCTCCTCTCCTCTCCTCTCCCCTCCTCCTATCTCCTCTCCTCTCCTCTGTTCTCCTCTCCTCTTCTCTTCTCTCCTCTCCTCTCCTCCTCTCGTCTCCTCTCCTCTCCTCTCCAATCTCCTCTCGTCTCTTGCGTGGTTTGTCAGCTCCCAGATGTATTACATGAAAGCCATGTGCAGTGTCGCTGATGCCCCTTCTAGAGGTCCCAGTTGACTAACTGTGTGTGTGTGTGTGTGTGTGTGTGTGTGTGTGTGTGTGTGTGTGTGTGTGTGTGTGTGTGTGTGTGTGTGTGTGTGTGTGTGTGTGTGTGTGTGTGTGTGTGTGTGTGTGTGTGTGTGTGTGTGTGTGTGTGTGATGCCCCTTCCAGAGGTCCCAGTTGACTAACTGTGTGTGTGTGTGTGTGTGTGTGTGTGTGTGTGTGTGTGTGTGTGTGTGTGTGTGTGTGTGTGTGTGTGTGTGTGTGTGTGTGTGTGTGTGTGTGTGTGTGTGTGTGTGTGTGTGTGATGCCCCTTCCAGAGGTCCCAGTTGACTAAGTGGCGCCTGCTCATTACTGGGTGTAGATGAAGGCGGAGCCCCCCAACCACACCCCCCCAAACCCCTGTGCCGTGCCTTCCAACCACTTAGGATCATATTAAACAAGGTTTTCATCAGATAGATGTTGCACTATTTACTAAATTGCCCCTAAAAGAAATACAGTGACATTGGAATGAGAGGGGTGGGGATGGGGGTGGAGGGAGGGTGTGGCGCTGTTTTGCATTGCTTAGTCTTTCTCAGACTGTTATGGGAAGATGCACAGCGGGGGTGGTGTGCGTGCATGCGTGTGTGTGTGTGCGTGTGTGTGCGCACGCGCGCAGGGGTTTGTTATTATTGAGCTGAATTAATGAACAGGGTCTTCTCTTGTAATGACCCAGTGTAATCCTCCTGTATGATTAAAAAAGAGTGTACGATCCGGCCCCTGTGCCAAACAGCCTCCTTTGTGTCCAAATGGGTCTAATTGACACCTTTTTGTATTTCCCAATTGATCTATAAATAGAGTTGGGGTGCACTGCGGAGGGATTGGACACTCTTGGCAGTATTACATTACATTACATTACATTACATTGCTTTTGGCAGATGCTTTATAACCAAGGCGACTTTCAAAAGAGGACATAATCAAGTCAACATCACGAGCAGATACAAAGTGCACAGGAAATATACAGAAGTGCAGTTGCAAAGAGTTTTTTTTTTTAAATAACAAGTAAACACACACACAGAGACACACACAGACACACACACACACACACACACACACAATTGTAAATTGTTAGTAAATTGCAGTAAATTGTTGTAATGCAGCAGTATATATATTTGTTTTTGTCCAAAAATATGCACATATTTTTTATAACTTAGATCGTTTGAGCATATTTTGAGCATAAGTTATACTGAAAGGGATTTATTCAAGCTTTGCCAGAACATTAAAATCTGCCTTGCCTTGCCTTGCCTTGCCTTGCCTATGGTATTTTGCTAATTGTGCATGTGGACGGTGCACGTGTGTGTGTGTGTGTGTGTGTGTGTGTTTGTGTGTGTGTGTGTGTGTGTGTGTGTGTGTGTGTGTGTGTGTGTGTGTGTGTAAGAGAGAGAGAGAGAGAGAAAGAGAGTGCGCGTACGTGTGTGTGTATTTGTTTAGTTTCGTCTGGTGTAACGCAATGTCAAATCATCTGTGTGATGTGGGTTATGGAAAAGAATTTGACAATCAATCAAGGACATTTTGGCTTAACTTGACTTTAATTGAAATCATCAAGACATTGACTGACAGCCACTGGCAGCGTCTGGTGACCTGATTTAAACCCGTAACCAATAACTCAATAACAATAACACCTAAATATGACCTTGGCCGTGACCTCCGCCTCGTGTTATGTCGGGTGTGTGTTTTATGATTAGAGACACATTACAGACATGCAGTTAAAGCAAACACGAGCAGCAGACAGAGGTCAAAGGTTAAGCACATAGTCTAGACCCCCCGGGACTCTCTGGGGTTGCAGTTCATTTCATCTGAGAACAAGTATTGATCCAGGGCTGCCTGGCTGGCTGGCTGCCGGGACGAATGAGGCTCCTGGTCGGCAGAGTCTTTCTCACTCTATATTTATCTCTGTCTCTGTCTCTGTTTGTGCATCTCTGTCTCTCTCTCACACACACACACTCTCTCTTCCACACACACACAAACAGCCTCTGTCTCTCTCTCTCTCTCTGTTTGTCTGTGCATCTCTGTCTCTCTCTCTCACACACACACTCTCTCTTACACACATACACAAACAGCCTCTGTCTGTCTGTCTGTCTGTCTGTCTGTCTGTCTCTCTCTCTCTCTCTCTCTCTCTCTCTCTCTCTCTCTCTCTCTCTCTCTCACACACACACAGGCACGGCACGCGCACACGCACATGCACACATGCACACATGCACACAAATACATTCTTTATTGTACATGTGTGGTTGTGAGAGCATACATGCAAGCATGCACAAACACAATCTTGGTATGGGGCTCTTGTGATCTTGTTCTCTGTCACGTGTTTGTCTCTCTGTATTTGTCTGTCCTTGGTGGTACTCTACTGTTTTCAATGTTTCAAGGAGGCCACACCTTGCATAGCAGAAGGGCTGCACAATTAATCGAAAATAATCAAAAATCGTGATAGAATAGTGAAATCGAAGTCTTGATTTCAATCGTGATTTAATCGTGGCAATAGTGACCTACCTTTGAGAGCATCCTTGAGGCCAGAACATACTGATAGGCTGGTGTTTCTGGCCAGAAATCTGTCTACCTAAG
>NC_085860.1:50480175-50492675 GCF_034702125.1 Engraulis encrasicolus | reverse complement strand
AATTCTAGGTAGCCGTGACCTATTGAATAAAGTCGAGACGGCGTTTATGCGTGAAGTCGCTCTCATTTTGCGCAGCACTAAAAGGGTTTGAGCGCTGTAACGAGGGCTCTGTGTCTCCTAATTAATTGACATTCTCCTGAATATTCATACACCTTATCACAAATACATACCTAATTGCACCGTAAAACATCTCAGGGGAAAGCAAATCGCCACAGACTTAATTAGGAGATGGAAGAGTGGAGAGTTGGTCGGATGGTCTACCGGATGAGTCAGATGTATCCAAGCGGTAAAACGCATGACAAGCTACCTGCATGTAGGGACAAGACCCCCTATCCCCATGGCAACTCGCAGGCCCCATTTCCCGCTTTGACCCAACTTATTGAAGACAGTTTTAGCATATGCTGTGCATAGGCCTACCGGAATAGACCTACTTTGACTAGCTTTGTACGTAAAGTAGCCTAAGCGTAAAAGCCGAATGGTTCCAACACTTTTGCCAAGTAAACTGCACCTGAATGGCCAATAATAATAATAATAATAATAATAATAATAATAATAATAATAATAATAATAATAATAATGATAATAATAGTAGGCTAATAATGATAATAATCTGACTTTGTTTTTACTGTACAATCATGATTTAATTACATATGTATACAAATGTTTGCATTAACAATGTGAATTACACCGGCAGCGATTGCAATGTGTTTATTCATTAGTCCTTTGGTAAATCTACATTGCCTGCAGTCAGAGGCAGCTAATAATGCTGCGAAATACACATGGAGTTTGGAGCAGAGCTCAGCGGGACTCTGGGCTCAACACAGACTTGACATCAACAGATTTAAAACTGACAAAAAAAGAGTAGGCCTAACATACTTAGGACCGCTGACCCCGACCTCTGGAATAACTGAGTTGACACTTCCCGGCTTCCATCATCGTGTGCAGCCTATTGGACGCCAATGGTATTTTTTCTACCATCAGTGTATTTACTGTGCACGGGTCTGTGTTAAACCAGGTGTCAACGGTAGGCTGCTAGTATAGCTATTACAGTGTTAGATCTACATTTTAGAGATTATCTGCATATAGGCTACACCACTGGGCCTATCCTGTATAACATGCGCCCAGACCACTTTTGATGGCTTGGGAAGTTAATGACTTATTAGCCTATCCGATTCACATTTGACTGTTTTCTTTTTTAGATGACGATGCGATTGCTTTTTAACGGTTTGCTAACTGAGTGCTAAGGAATTGTGTACTTGGCCTGCTCTCTTTGAGCACTCCCTCATAATCGCCCTCTGAGCACTGTCCGATGGAAACATTGTATTGTCTGCTATTTTATCTGTTTGAGGGCCTGGGTGGCAACACAGTCCAACCTGATTCAGTTTGACAATATTGTTTTGCTATCATTCGCTGCTTTGGAGTGAATTGAATCGATCCTCTTTTAACAACATTTGTTTCCCATTGTGTCTAAGTGCAGCGAGCGAGGGCAGACGTGTGAAAGTGGCTGTTTGATTCTCCCTCTCATCCCCATGACCCCGGCCTTTGTGTGCTCACGCCCTGGGAATGTCACGCCTCACTACTCTACTTTGAGATGGTTCAGAAAGTGCCTTTGTTTTTCTCCCTTTTTTTAGACGCACAGAAAATTGTTCTCGGTACCCCTGCTGTAAAAGATACTTAAGACTAGGGCCCGGTTCACAAGTGCAACGCAATTTGGCTTAGCCCAACCTTTGTTCTGCTTGTACAAATGACCAAACACACACACACACACGCGCGCGCGCACTCTCTCTCTCTCTCTCTCTCTCTCTCTCTCTCTCTCTCTCTCTCTCTCTCTCTCTCTCTCTCTCTCTCACACACACACACACACACACCGTATTATACAGTTGATCTACTGCTGCCTGACCGCAGTTTTTTTTGGACGCGGAGAGAGGGGCCATTTTTTTATTTATTCAGAATCAGGGTGGCATTATTGGGGGGGGGGGTGCACTGGAGGTGCATTCAGTTTCCCCAGCGTTGTGGAGGGAGCAGGAAAGCGCAAAAAGGGGCTACAAATCCTCAATGAACAAATACCCGTTTGCTCTCCCCCGTCTCAATTGGTTAACCGTTAAGTTAAGGACAAAGCTATTTGCATGACAGCTGTCGGGCACTTTATCCTGCCCGAAAAAAATAATTATATATATATATATATATATATATATAAAAATGTGGGATGAGTTGGGTGGTCCCTCCTCTCAGGTTGAAACTCTTCCTTTGTGTGCATAATTAACTGTGAAAACATCCCAGGCCGATTTGCGTGGTTGTCGGTAGCAGGATCAGTGGCAATGTATGGGGGGGGGGGTCTTGGGGATTACTTATTATCAAACATCCAGGACCGACCCGCACTACGGCACCTGTTATATTCGCTTCAAGAGATGCATTAATGTAGGCGGAAGCCACAATTTAAATAACCCCAATTCATAAATTAAATGGTGATATTGAAACGTGCCTCTTTCCAGTTCGTAAAAAGTGCTATACGGGCCTATTTTAATATCAATGCGCATTATCTATCACCATGGAAAATTCAAAAATCAGCTGCGTATATAGGCACTTCTCCTATAGAGAGCGATGTCTGGAGGCTATTTGTGCGGAGACAGACTCAGGTTCATCAAGCTGCTTCCAGAGACAGCCGTTGCACTGTGGTGATCTTCCCGTGAAAGGCCTGGAAAATCGAAATACTTCGCCCCCTTTCTGTCAATACACGAAGGAAAGACGAGTTAAAAAGAAGCACTTCATGATGCAGGGAGTGAAATCTGCTAAATAAAAAGCCGTGTGCTCAGGGACACAGCATGGAGCAAACGTCCCAGACAAGAAAGTCTGTTTTGGAAGACTCTGATTGTATGGCAGCCTAGGAGACCATAAGGGTTTGGTGGGTACTTTCCTCCTGTTTTGTAAATATTAACAGCCTTGTGAAAGTCCCCCGTCCCCTGCCCGGCCGCATTCATCCCCTTGCCAACCATTAAGTTCTGTTTCCTTTTTACACCCGGCACTTGATGCTTCGCTGAAAAATATGTGCATCGAAATACGCAATGTGTATTGCTTCTTATCACACGTATTGGCGGATCTATTCTTAATCCGTCAGAGTGGTGAGGGGTGCATTGTGGATTTATGGAAGAAAATTAGCATAAATTATGAGCAAATCCCTCTGCGCGTGTGTGGTCCCTCGCATTGCGAACCCGCCAAGCGGAAAGGTGGCCCTTGGTGAGCCCTGGTGAAAAAAAACTCTGAATAGCCATTGCTCAAAATAGGCTTCCATTTGGGTTTCACATTCATATAATTGACTTATGGATATTTTATACAGTTTTCACAACGCCACCCCAAAGGCGCTATTTGCATTTCTGAAGTACTTTTCAATTTGCTTTCCATAAATACAAAAGGCTGGCTGGCCTTATGAAGTTTCATTTTAAGACGCCTTTTTGTTTGCTTTGTCATGATGTTTGCAAGTATTCTTTCACGGGCATTATTTCACTCCACTGCAGAGCCACACAAGATTTCAAGCACCAAAACAAAGCTGCATGCTGGGCGATTTCAAAATGCTGCAGTTGCCGTTATTTTAACGTATCGCTTACTCTATGGCATTTAATTTATATTAGTGGACTATTTGGTGAGAGGGAGTATTCTTTGCTGTGGGTGTTAGAGGGACCAGCAGGTCTCATAGCCTGTCATCTGTTATGTGAAGAGGCTTCTCAAGTGTTGCGGTTAATATCTTGAGATGTGACTCTGCATTCACCACCACATAATGTTGGCAATAGCCTACCACTAAGACCTGATTTATTTCGCACTCTGTATCTGTTTATTGGTTTAACTCACTCGTGGTGTACACCGAAATATGTTTTAAAAAGACTATGACATGTAGACATTTTTTTGTCATAAGAAATTGCATGCAATATGCATATACATGCCAATATGCCTTGTTAGGACAAACCGATTTATTTGGAACTTACGCGGGCTTTTCTTTCATGCACCTTTATGGATGGTCTAAATACACAAAACAGCCCCATTTTATGTTGCCAACAGTTCATAATACCTTTAGTATTTGAAGAGATTATCCCGCCTTAATGTAAACAGTTCCCAACTTGCTCCCACGTAAGGTAACAAGGCGTAATCATAAGTCATAAGGAGCGAGCAATGTCACATTGACAGCAAACAACAAAACAACTAGCCGTGACAATGCGACGCAAACTGAAAGCTCGAGTCGGCCAATTTCCATGTCAAACATTCCATTGCTTAGTAGCTCCATTTGTACGTGTGAATTGTAGACTAAGCGCCCTGCGAAGCTCACTGAAAGGTTAGCGCATACCTTCACACACTGTTACTGGGTGCCATCGCAGTTCAATTCCGGTTGCTGAGCCTTTTCACCCCTTTGCTCTGTCTTCAAATGGAAATGATTTCTATTGGCCCAAGGTGCCCATGTAAATAGGTGTAAATGAAACCAGATTATGCCTCTCTCCCAGCCCCCTCCTCCCAAGGCGATTGTCATGTGATAGCGAAGAAGTGGCACATTAATGAAGCGCCTCTACAGGGGTCTTTTCTGCTCATGTCACCACATAAAACTATCAGATGGTTTGAGGAAGGACATGGAAGCAGCTGCTTAGCTCATGCTCATCGCATCTAGAAAGGGAGAGGAGAACTGCGCCATTCAACTTGCAAGGGAAAGAGGAAGCTTGCTGCCGCTTGCATTAGTTAAGATTACAGCTTGGCTGAGAAAGCAGACACGATTTAATAGGGAGGCACAGCAGAGCTAACAGCACCCGCGCCCGGTGTCTTCCACCTGCGAACAACAACAACAGCCCGCACAACATTTCCAACTTTCACCGATGCACGTTTTGGACCCCCGACATCAACGGTAAACTCACAAACAGATTTGCTGTTTTAACAGTTTTCTTGACCTGGCTATCCGTTCATGGGACATATTAAGTGTCGTGCACATATTCCTGAACTTTTGGAAAAGCGATAATTTACTTTTAAGATCTCTGACGAGAATATATTTCCCGGGCCTGCACTTTTTTACGCATTTTACGCACCAACTTCAGCAAATCCAAGAGGATGCCTCGACCGGGGAGAAACACGTACAGCGACCAGAAACCTCCATACTCGTACATCTCTCTGACCGCCATGGCAATCCAGAGCTGTCCGGAGAAGATGCTTCCACTAAGCGAGATTTACAAGTTCATCATGGACCGTTTCCCCTATTACAGAGAAAACACGCAGCGGTGGCAAAACTCTTTGCGGCACAACCTGTCTTTTAACGACTGCTTCATCAAGATCCCTCGCCGACCCGATCAGCCTGGGAAGGGCAGCTTCTGGGCGCTGCATCCAGGCTGTGGGGACATGTTCGAGAACGGAAGTTTCTTGAGGCGGCGCAAGCGTTTCAAAGTGCTGATGGAGTCCGGACTGCTTGCCGCGAACAAGCCCTCGGACGCCGCGCACTATCTCCAGCAGCAAGCCAAACTTCGCCTGAGCGCGCTGGCTGCCACGGGTACACACCTCCCGCAGATGTCCAGCTACAACCTGGGAGTGTCCCAGCCGTCCACTTTCAAGCACCCGTTCGCCATCGAGAACATCATCGCCAGAGAGTACAAGGTGCCGGGAGGGCTCGCCTTTTCCACCATGCAGTCCATGTCTGCGGGCTACCCCCTGCACAACCAGCTGACCACGGCGTGGCCCCACATGTACAACACGAATATGATTGACACGGCAGCTCCCATCTCAATGGCCAGCAGTGATTACAGTGCGTACGGCGTGCCCATCAAGTCCCTGTGCCATGGGGGACAAACCTTACCTGCTATCCCTGTGCCAATTAAACCCACTCCCGCTGCGGTACCCGGCCTATCGTCGCTGCCCCCTCACATCCCCGCGTTCCTGTCGAACTCCCCGCAGTCGTTAAGTCCCACATCTCCCCAGACAGCCACCAGCCAAAGCAGCCCGGCCACCCCCAGCGAGACCCTCACAAACCCGCCAACACTGCAGTCTGTCGCGGTGCATTGACCTTACGCAAACCCGCTGGCCTGGCCCAGTACGGTACCAGAGACCTAGATCTGCAAGACATCACTCCCACTCTCTCCAAAGTTTCTCACACACACTCTCTCTCTCTCTCCGAAGGCGAAAAAAAGCTTCAATCAAGGCAAGACATTTCTGTGTTGCAGTAATGTTACTTTGTGTGTATGTATTTCAGAAATTTAAGTGTTGCTTTGAATGGTAGTTGTCTTCTCACATGGATGGGATAGATATGTTGTGGTATATTGTTTCTCATGTTATAAATTATTTGTCAGCTCCTTTACCCTCTGCAAATGTGGATTTTGTTTGCTTCCCGTAAGGACTGGCTGTTTACAAGTTGAAGCACTGCAAACTATTCTGTCAGAAAGGAGGTGTGAGGCGACGTGACTCTGGATGTGTTAAATTAACCTCATAAGTGCGCGCTGTACAGTGCCATCAGTTTCACAGCTGGCGTTTCAAGGTCGTTTGTAATGTGCAGATGGCTCGAGGTTTCACGGATTAGTCCATTTTGTTCATTTCTAGACCTTAAACAGTTGCCAGTGAAACATCATAATTAAGTGCAAGGGTATGAGACAGGACCAAGGCATGGCGACAAATAATATTCAGTGCAACTTTTAAATAACTGATATGCTTGTTGGAAATGGTATACCAAATACCTAGCTGTTAGACTTGTTTTTATCAAATACAGTGCAGAAGTATGGTGTCAAACATGGAAAAATATAAAATTAAAAGGGACAAGGGTTCTCGTGGAGCGCGAGGTAAATATTGTGAATATATGAAAATAACTGATATTGAATTGTGTAAAATGCACTTTTTAGTTAGATGTTTTAGATTATCTCTATTTTGCAGGATATGTTTTGTGGAGCATTTAATTTAAAGCTGTGGTGACCATGTGTATTAAATGCCGTAAATTTGTACTTTTTCTGTTACAATGTAAAGCATGCTCTCAAACGTTGTGTTGTTTTGCTGCAAGCATGCGTGCTTTTAAAAAGTGTGCAAAAAGTCTGCATTAAATTATCAACTTGGTCATCAAAATATTTTTTCATTAAAATTATGTAAACGTGAAATCTGCTCTCCTAGTCTTTTGACATTCTGAAATTTAATTAATCTTCTGATGTTGTACATCTCCCACATTCTGTCAATGCTTTGGGTCGATTTTCACACACACACACACACACACACACACACACACACACACACACACACACACACACACACACACACACACACACACACACACACACACAGTTAAAAAGTAATGCAATTCATTATTCTATATTCTATAGCTCTAACCCTATTGTTATTATTACAACTACAATTATTATTATTATTATTATTATTATTATTATTATTATTATATTATTATTATTATTATGTGTTTTTTTGGGGGGGGGATCAATATAACTATGACTAAATTTATTGTACAGTTTAAAATGGGAGTTGCACTTTAT
Organism: Engraulis encrasicolus; assembly: GCF_034702125.1. Taxonomy (NCBI): domain Eukaryota; kingdom Metazoa; phylum Chordata; class Actinopteri; order Clupeiformes; family Engraulidae; genus Engraulis; species Engraulis encrasicolus. Next base: position 50,485,194 of record NC_085860.1, on the reverse strand, counting down.
TTTCGCCCCAATTTTTCCCCCTTGTGGAAAGCTGTCAGTGGCATTAATGTGGTAGCATCGATATTTAAATGATGTTGATAACATGGCAAGTGTCAGCACCGTCACCTTTTGACTTCTTCAAGCGTGTTGTCTGAGTGGATAGTAGTGTACATGGCCTATGTGCCCCCCCACAGGAGCACACAGAGCGGGCGTGAGGAAATGGATGAATCGCACAGTTGATTAGAATGCATGGAGTTACTGTGTCATAGGCGCAGCACAGACAAGTAGCCTCATTCATCAAGTGCCGCGCGGCTTACTCGATTACGACCGGCGGTGGCGAGCTTAAACATGGGGCACTCCAGCTCATCGCGTGTAGATAAGGATCACGCCTTCTCTCTTCTTCGACAAATACAAGTTTTTTTTGGCGTTTCATCTATTTAACGCTTTGGTGCACTTAACAACTTGCACATTGCATTGAAGCCTAGGCCTACTGGTTTTAATTTATAGGCTACTGTGTGTCAGTGGCTAGCCTGTTGGCTATTTTTTCGGAGGAGTTGGTGTTTTGAAAACCTAGCTTGCATTTAAATTAGCTTGTAAAACAGATGTGTTAGCTCAGTGGGCGACTGTACTGGTAGTAGCCTATTTGACTAGCCTATTTTTTTTTAATGCTTCAAAAGAAGCCAAAATCCAGTGTAACATTCTTGCAGATGTAAAGCCTACTATTCTACATGAAATTCACCATTTATAATTCCCAGTTTTTAATTATTCGCATTTTTAGGCTAGGATAAAATGTAACATTTGTAGTTAGTTTTATGTTACACGATGTTAGAAAATTCGTGTGGCCTGCAGGATTGTCTCCGGCCAAATGCAGGCGCATCAGGTGCATTCCCTTGGCCTCTCCGAGAGCAGCGGGCCATTGCTCAGTATTAGACAAATACATTAGAATTCCCTCACTTTATGCAATTGAGTAGATCAAATAAAGGGGTCTGGCCACTTCATTCACTCTCATTCAGCTGAATGGAAAGTGCAAAGAATTGCAAACTTAGACTGGGCCACCGATGTAGATTTAGCCCCCTTTTTTCTAAAGAGACAAAAAGACTGATTTTTCACAAACACATTGCTGACTGGGGGACTAGGAAACGAGTTCTCAGACCCCTTTGGAATTCAAATCCACCCCTCCCCCTTACAGACTGTTTGCACAACAGTGCAAGTTTTTTTCCTCCTTTTCTTAATGCTGTGTGTTTAGGTTTTGTTTATTCTCGAATATTGAACGCGTTGCAGCCTATGGTGAACTGTTATTTAAAAAAAAAATTTTTTTAGCAACAATTGTTCCTGATATTGTTTAAAACAACAAACAGCTGATGATGGCTGAAGAGCACAGCAGCAAGCAATAAGTAAATTGACATTTTAGTCGTATGCTATTGACCATGTGTACATTTTGATGTACGCTATACGTCTGAAGTAGCCTACATTTGATGCGCTTGCTCATTCCCTCATTCAGCCTATTGCGCGCTATTAGCCTAAACGGCAGACTGGCATCTGTGCTCTATCACTTTATTTATTATTATGGCTTTAAATGCTGATATCAGCACACTAACTTGCAATCGTGAAAGCGGGGATTATAAATGTTCATCCGCTGCTGCTGTGCATCACACTACGCTACAACACATGTCTGTTTCAACAGTTGCCGCCGTTTTGTTGGACAGGTGCCAGCTCCATAAGCATGGGATTATAGCCATTTTCCAACAGTTACCTTATATGTCACAATTCATTTGAAAGTGGCAATTCCTTGATAGGCAGATTATTTGGTTGTTTTACAAGATTAAATGGTTCATTTAGGTAACTCACTCCAGAATAGGATTAAGACACGATGTTAACCAAATAGGCAATGCACAATATGTTGAAATCATTTAAAACGTGGAGAAAATATTTCAATAAATTCTATTAATATCCGGTGGCACCCATATATCAGTTGGTCATTAAAAGCATAAGTATAGGTTCATATCCTAATTAAAATGTTACAAATATTCAGATAACAACAAAATGGGTGTACAATTTCAGTACCTTGAACATGTTGCCCTTGTCTCATGAGGAACTCATAAAACACACACACACACACACGCACGCACGCACGCACGCACGCACGCACGCACGCGCGCATGCATGCTCGCCCACACACGCACAGGCGCGCGCGCGCACACACACACACACACACACACACACACACACACACACACACACACACACACACACACACACACACACACACACACACACACACACACACACACAGGTGGCTCAGAGGCCTACAGAATATTGGCATGCTGAATATATCCGATATTTGGAATGTGAGTTTGTCCTTCCCACTAGTTTCTGTTTATTAGAGTACACTACACATTCTCTCACACCATTCATGTCAAAACTATTGCATTTCCTCCCCTTTAAAAAAAAAATCTTCTCCATGTCTCCTCAACTCCACCACCATCCTCTCTGACTCTGACCCAGTGGAAGGTCATCCGAGGAAGGGATGAAATATCGAGGCACGGGGCGCTAGCAAAACCACAATGTGCTAGTTTAATTAAAAGAATTCATTAAAATGGAAGCCCGTGGTAATTAGCATGCATAATTTATGATTTGCTTAATGCACGGCGGCAGTGGCCCTCCGTAATAAACTCAACTTAACCTCCAGCCGCCGAGATGAAATGGACACGCTGGTGCCATTATTTATAAGCTGTTTATTGTGGAGTGATAAGTCACTCAGGAGGAAAGGCAAGGGAAGGGAAGGAAAGGGAAAGGAGAAGGGGAGAGAGAACAGCGTCCGTCTGACAGAACTTCTGTTGGTACTTGGCTCCTCCTGAACTCCGTTGACTTCATTTGTTTTTCGGTGTGAGTATAAGAGTGCTCCCTACTTTAATGGGTGCGGTCAGCACAGCCTATCTATATTAATGTCGTTCTAGAGGCACTGCTTAGGAGCAATACAAGCATTTGAAAAGGAGTGTTGTGCGGCCTTGTCGTGGCCAAACGGTAGGGCACTCGAATCGTCTCTACCACGCGGCTGACCCGGGTTCGATTCCCAGCCCGGGTCCTTTGCTGGCCCTTCCCCATCTCTCCCTCCCCACTCGCTTCCTGTCACCACCTTCACTGGCCTGTCATAAATAATAAAGTCAAAAAGACCAAAAAATAATAAAAAAGTGAAGGAGTGTTGTGCACGTGGGTACACAGCCTGGGTAGGATGCACACTCAGGGCCGGATTAAGATGGCCCGGGGCGCCTAGGCTACAGGTTGCAGTGGGGCCCCCCAGAAGCCAAATTTTGTGAAAAATGTATGTGGACAGTGTCATAATTACGAGCTAAAATTCAGGATAACATGTCTGCAAATTGTTCTCAACACAGTGGATCAATTTCTCAATATTGCCCCTTGTCTTAATTCTGCAATTTTTCACTTTTTTCCAATCAGGGGGGCCCTGGCAGGTGGGGGCCCCGAGGCTGCAGCCATATCTAGCCTGTGCATTAATCTGGCCCTCCATGCGCACTTGGCACCACTACTGCACTATTTGTGGCATTATGAGTGCACGCTTTTAAGCCACGCGTTTGACTTGCATTTGCCAGGAATGAATACTGTAGTTTCAGGTTTGAGTCTCGGTCGTAATTCAGCTTAGACAGTTGAGTGAGTGAGCGCATCTGAAGCTTTCTTCTTCTAGCGCCAGTTTCCGTGAAAGAAGAAGGCAACCACCCTCACCTCCAGCTGATCCCTGCATGCAGAGTCGGATTAACGCACAGGCTAGATATGGCTGCAGCCTGGGGGCCCCCACCTGCCAGAGGGCCCTCTGATTAGCCACAAGTGACAAACTGCTGAATTGTGAGAAGACACAATATAAAAAAAATCATCAGTCGTGTTCTGTACAGCTGGTAGACAAGTTATCATTAATTCTTATCTCATAATTATAATGATGTCTATGTAAATCTGTTGCTAAATTTGCCTTCCAGGGGGCCCACAACAACTTGTAGCCTTGGGCCCCAGACCACCTTAATCCGGCCCTGCCTGCATGGAACGGGTCTCACAGCGTTCTGCCCAATCCTGCCCAATTCTATTGTTTTCTATGGAAAAAATTGGGCGGGTTTCCCTGCAAAATGCCATTTTTACCCGCACACAGCCATCCTAAGCAGCCCAATTGGGCAGGAAACAGCCCAATCTGGCAACACTGGCTGTCAGTGTCCTGCACGTCTCGGGGCTTCCGTCTGACATGACAGAATGAGGCCGTTTCCGTAGACACACACGGCCACACTCTTCATCCTTCCACGCATATTATGGGCTGTCAACACTCTGTTTGTAAAGGCGGTGAAATTAATCTACGGTAAGCAAGAAGTTGCATCAAGTTTACTCTGCAAATGTGACAAATTGTACACATGGGTGTTGGAGGGGGTTGGGGATAAGGATTGTTGTTTTTTGATGTGTTTACGCATAGCATAGCCGGTGGCTATTTTTTTGGATGTGCGTGCGTGTGTGTATACTGAACTCACCTACTGATTTAATAAAACCACTAAGGGAAAAGAAAACAAAACCAAAACAAAGGCAAATATTTCAAGAGGGTGGTGAAAAATAAGACACCTATAGAAGCTGCTTGGTCGACATAAGATTGTCCTGTATCTCCTGTGAATATACAGGCCCTAATGTATCACTGGCAGACCACATGAAGGCCAGCGGAATATAGTGAATTCGTGTAAATTGGGCCTCTTTTTTGCATATAAGTGAATGGCCCAAAGTGGCCCAATTTACCTAAATTCACCATATAGTTACAAAGCACTCGACTGAATGCTCTTTAGACAGGTTTTCAGACTGCCATCTTGAGGCAGTTAATTATCAAAGTTTTGAGTGAACCACCCGGGGACCATGACTCGGTAGGGCAGGGGTGCACTATTTGTGGCATTATGAGTGCACGCTTTTAAGCCACGCGTTTGACTTGCATTTGCCAGGAATGAATACTGTAGTTTCAGGTTTGAGTCTCGGTCGTAATTCAGCTTAGACAGTTGAGTGAGTGAG
>NC_085860.1:50467675-50475175 GCF_034702125.1 Engraulis encrasicolus | reverse complement strand
GGTGAGGGGTGAGGGGTGAGGAGGGTGGGACACACTCCCATACGATATACAGAGAGGGGTGAGGGGGGAGGAGGGTGGGACACACTCCCATACGATATACTACAGAGAAGCAGAGGAGTGGAGAGAGGGGGGTACTCCAGCCAGGGAAGCTGAAGCTGAGAGATGGCTGCTCCCATAAAGTCAAAGAATGTGCGCACATCAGTGGCACAGGTGCTGGACCAAACGTAAGATAACTGAAAAGAAAATAAAGGTCCGTTCTCACGCAAAACAACATCCAAGATTGCGTACATATTTCGACGCATTCCCTGCTGTCTAAAGCACATAGGTAACTTCTAATTGGTCTAGCTGTGCCCTTCCCAAAACCATCCCTAAACCTAACCTGGCTGTCTCTGACGTTTCTGAGTTTTAAATTTGTGCCCTGACCAAAACTTTCCCTAAACCTAACCTGTCACGGACAGCTGCATGACCACTGCTCATGTGTGTCAAAGAGAATGCGTCTAACATGCGACGCAATTTCAGTTTTTGGTTTGCGTGAGAAATAAGACGCAATTCGTTCGAGATCATGTTGGGCTGAGAGGAGGCTGCTGCCATAGTCAGACAGGGAGGCTGAAGCTGAGAGGAGGCTGCTCCCATCAGGTCCGTAACCAGACATTTTCAAACACAGAGGTCAAATATTGCGTGCTCTACTGTATACCGTACATTTAGAATGCTTCAAATACTTCAAACTCTTAAGTTTTTAAGAAAAAAATTAATCACTGCCTTGAGGATATATGGGGGTGTCGTATACAGACTGAATTTATCATTGTTGATCATTACAGTATATCAATTTTCATCATAGATACATTTTGCACATAACTGAAAAAACAATACAGAGGACATGCTGACCTCTGTGTCCTCAATGGTAGTTGCGGCCATGGCTCCCCTAGTCTGCCTGGGAAGCTGTGGGGCGAGAGTGGGGTACTCGACAGACAGGGAAGTGGATGGGGGATACTCACTCACATAGCCAGGGTAGAGTCTAGTCACAGCTGACCTTGGGCTTCAATGTTGTTGGCACACACACACACACACACACACACACACACACACACACACACACACACACACACACACACACACACACACACACACACACACACACACACACACACACACAGACACCCTGTGCCAAGTCAAGTGAGGAAATGCTGGCCTGATCTTAATCACAGCAAGCTTTAGTTTAATCGTGGTGTTAATTAAGTGATTCAGTGTGTATCCCCAAATGGAGGGTCGTTGCTGCCTGCTTTGGCACCAGGCCTAGGCTCGGCCTGCCTGCACATATTGCCTCTCAGGGACTCCATTGTGTTGTTGGCTTCTCAGCTTGTTTTACACTATTGGTGCCTCCTTAAGTTGTGTAGAATAGCGTTTTTTTTTTCTTTTTGCCTTTATTTATTGACAGGACTGTAGAAGAGAGACAGGAAACGAGTGGGGAGAGAGAGATGGGGAAGGATCGGCAAGTGACCGGGGCCAGAATCGAACCAGGTCGCCAGTGTATTAACTCAGTCCCCTACCGTTAGGCCACAACAGGGCTGTGTAGAATAGGGTTTTGACTCAACAATGCGAAAACTAATGGGATATGAATTTTACCACATTCTTTCAAAATAATATAAGTTAAAATGCAAACTTATGATGATGTCGAGTAATATAGAGACCCTTTACCCATTTTAAATGAAACATCAGTTTTGTTTCTGTCACCTGTGTTGCCAAATTGTGCTGTTTCCCGCCCAATTAGCCTGCTTTTTGCTATAGAAATCAATAGACTTGAGCGGGATTTTGGGCTTCTAGGCTTTTGGGTTTTGAGCATTTTTTTGGGCTGGAAAACATCTACTGTATCTCATCTGGCAACCCTGTCTGTCACTGTCATCAGCCAGGGGCATTGTGGCATTTGGCATGGCGCGGCAGAGGTGTTCCGTGATTTTCTTCCTCATAAGTCAGGGGTGGGGAACCTATGTCTCGGTTGCCATTTGCGGCCCTTGAGGCCGTTTTATCCGGCCCCCGATATAATTTTAATGTTATTCAGCTTCACATGAAACATGACATTTTGTAAAGGAATCTTAGAAAATGTATTTGCAATACAATGAAGTTATATTCAGGGAACCTAAAGAAGCTGGTGTTTGTTTAAAATGTGGCTGCCTGCAATATAGGCCTAGTGAAGTGAAGGGGGAAATCCTGGTTTGTGTTCATAGTACGGCCCTCGGAGGACTTTTTTACGGCCCTCGGATGAATTTGAAGTGGCCCTTCGAATGAGAAAGGTTGCTTAGCAACATCTTAAACAAGACATCACAGCAATTTAAGTGACCATCACGTCACCGTGTCATCAGGCCGCGACAGCGACGGGGGGGGATGGAGCGGCAGAGGTGTTCCGTGATGTTCTTCTTCCCCATAAGTGGTGGCGCGTGCTGAAGCCGGAGCGTCCCACCTGTTAGTGTCAACAGCGAGTCGGGACAGGAGTGAAACACGCCCATCTATCACCTCAGCGGCACCAACCCTGTCAGACTGCTCAGACTCGACCTGCTCGCCGTCATACCAGTTTCAGCCGCTTTTTTAACTCTTTTTTTCCTGCTCTTTTTTTCTTTCTCCGCCATTTCTCACTTTTTTTGTTGTCTTAGACTACAGAAGAATGGCTGAGCACCTAGAGTAGTGTGTGGTTTTTATGGCTATAATTTGGCAGTGAATGTTGGCAGACGTACATAGTTTAGGATTGTGCTGGGCGGTTTATGGGAAGGGGCATAAAACACGGTGTGACACGTCATGTTTGGATTGCTTTGGCTGCGATGAAGCCTATATTATTTTTTCTGCGATAAACATCGACATCGTTTCTCGGTCTTTACACAGGCTCGGCTACACAGTGAAGCCTATTAAAAGTCATGCTAGGTGGCATATTTACTGTCTGTGGGCAGACACACAAACGCCATTGCCAAGGAGAAGAAAATAGAGCACCAATCACATTTGGCCCAGTAATTTAGCTGACTCCTAGCATTTTGAATTACAACTCCTAAAACAAACGCAATGTTAAGGCGTCATACTTATCCGATAGTGTAATTGTCAGTTCCATTGCCTTGCCGCACTGTTAAATGGATACATTCTCAAGATGTTGCAAATGGGGGAGTTTAAAGGATGATAAACGGCGCTAAGCGTGTCCTGTCCTGCCCAGGTGCCTAGGCTATACCTAGGGATGCACACGCCCAGGTGCCTAGGCTATACCTAGGGATGCACACGCCCAGGTGCCTAGGCTATACCTAGGGATGCACAATGCACATTTTTTTCACTTCCGATCGGATCCCGATATCTAAATTTGGGTACCTATCTGCTGATACCAATACTACTCCGATCCAATACCAAAATCACATATATGCATGGGTTTAGGCCCAAGCAGACTATTTGGTCAGAAAAGGGAGTCAAAAGAACAGGAAACCAATTAATAAGCAAAAAGTAACAAGTAAAAAAGTAACAATCCCATCCTGAAAACTAATATGCAAGTGTTATGATTTCAAATTAACATTGCACCTGACTCAATGTTTGTATCAGGAAAATTCCGATATTTTGGGAAAATTCCGATCCTATCCGATCTTTTGAAATATTTTGATATCTGAACCCAATACCGATACACTGATACCGATATCCCATCCCTAGCTATACCGCCGCTCTCCTTCGCTCTGTCGAGTAAATACCTGTAAGTGTTACGTATCACCGCTGCTTGCTGGAATTGAGTAATCAGCAAATACTGAGCGTTCCTCATCTAAATGGACCACATCAAATGGCGGCGATGAAATCAAATCTCCTTGCAATCTCTCTCTCTCTCTCTCTCTCTCTCTCTCTCTCTCTCTCTCTCTCTCTCTCTCTCTCTCTCTCTGACCCCTCTCGCTCTCTCGCCAGTCTATCTCGCTGGAAGTTAATTTAATAGCAAACATAAACAACTGGCTCTAATGAAGGTACTTAGGGGATTTGACATCGGGGTGTTTGGGTGCTAAAGGAGTTTTCGCTGTGAGGCGTTAAATATGTTAGAACAGTAACAGCCAGTAACAGCCGGCCGCTGTGGATTTTAGTACCCAGCTATTTCCCCTTGCGGAGGTGCTGCGACAAGCTAATTTATCACCTCTGCTAGCGATCTTATCTGCCCCTCTACAACCGTAAACTAACACTTGCGGAACACTTCAAAGGCATACGGGGCAGAAAAGGTGAGGAAAAGTGCCTGGGACCACTATTGCAGGGGCCGAGGGAGGGAGGGAGGGAGGGAGAGAGAGGGAGAGAGAGAGAGGGAGAGAGAGAGAGAGAGGGAGGGAGAGAGAGAGAGACAGAGTGCTGATGAGCAGGTCTAGCAAGGTGGGAGAAAGGAGAAGGAGGGGTGGAAGAGTGATGAAGGGGTGAGAGAAAGGAGAGGGAGGGGTGGAAGAGGGGAGAGGGGGATTTGAGAAAGGAGAGGGAGGGGTGGAAGAGGGGATAGGGGGGTGGTGTGGGTGAAGAGAGAGACTGAGGGTGTTTCCAGGGTGTGGGTGAAGAGAGAGACTGAGGGTGTTTCCAGGGTGTGGGGTGGTGTGGGTGAAGAGAGAGACTGAGGGTGTTTCCAGGGTGTGGGTGAAGAGAGAGACTGAGGGTGTTTCCAGGGTGTGGGGGGTACGGTAAAGATGTTTGCATGTGCTGTATATAATGATGCCTCTGGGTCTACAGCAGTGGTTCTTCACCTGGGGTGCGGGCACCCCCTGGGGTGGGCCAGAGATTCCAGGGGGTGCGCGGAATTTTGTTTGTGTTGAGGTTGTGACCAAAAGTATGCTTGCAAACATTACAATTAGGCCAAATTAAGACCAAATTCAAACATGTTTGGTCCCCATTTTTAAGTCATTAGGGGATTGATCAATGTCTCAAGCAAGAATCATTTTTTTAGTGCATATAAACATATGTAAATTTGTATTGGGGGGTGCGCGGCTTGTCTTGGGGGGTGCGTTGAGAGAAAAAGGTTAAGAATCACTGGTCTAGAGGACCAGGCCAGGGGCATGCTGACTGGAGGGTAGCAGAGGGGGGAGAGAGCAGCGTTCAGGGTAGATGTGTGTAGGCCAGGGGTTCCTAACCTTTTCCAATTTGAGGTTGGAAAAAAGCACATCTGTGGATTCCAGGGGACTCAAAATTGCAACCTGTCTGTGGTCAGGGCCCAACATTTCTCATGGAGTTTCTAGGAAACCACATGTGGAGGCCCATGTGTTTGTGTGTGCATTGTTTATGCTTGTGTGTGCTTGTGTGTGCGCGCGTATGTGTGTCAAAGGTGAGACTTCTGAAGTGACACTTGTTCCCTTGCCGGTCCCTCCAGAGGGCAGGTTGAGGTCGTGTGTGTGTGAATGTGTGTGCGTGTGTGTGTGTGTGTGTGTGTGTGTGTGTGTGTGTGTGTGTGTGTGTGTGTGTGTGTGTGTGTGTCTGTGTATAGTGTGTGCGTGTGTGTGTGTGTATAGTGTGTGTGTGTGAGAGTGTGTGTTAGGTGTTAGTATAGTGTGTGTGTGTGTGTGTGTGTGTGTGTGTGTGTGTGTGTGTGTGTGTGTGGCCTTCAGGTCTGGAAAGGAAGTCAGTGGTAGTTGCTACTTGGTAAAAGCTTTGAGGCAGTGTGTGTATTTGTGTGTGTGTGTGTGTGTGTGTGCCAGAGACTTGAAGACATGAAGAGCCATTCCAAATGATTTGGTTTGAAGTTTTTTAGGATGTATATGTTTTCTTTTTTCCGCTGTTTTGTATTTGTTTGTGCCTGTGTGTGTGTGTGTGTGTGTGTGTGTGTGTGTGTGTGTGTGTTTGTGTGTGTGTACTGTGTACACTACACCAATCTTCCTTCGTGAGGCCACTGCTATTGGAGCACACCCACATGCTGGGGCCCTCGCTCCATATGGGGCCCCAAATCCTGGACCCCACATGTTTTGACCCCTTTTGCTGGGGTAGTTTTGTTATAACTGGAAAAGTGAAAGTGTAAAGACATTTCCGCGCTGACAGGTTAAGGTTAGGGATTAGCATTATTTAGCTATTGTTGGGGTTAATATGAAAGGAAGGGCCCCACAAGGCCCCCATACATTTATTAAGGTTGGACTGTGTGTGTGTGTGTGTGTGTGTGTGTGTGTGTGTGTGTGTGTGTTTTTGTGTGTGTGTGTGTGTGTGTGTGTGGTGTGTGTGTGTGCGTGCGCGCGCACGCACGTGTGTGTTTGTGTGCACGCACGTGTGTGTGTGCGTGTGTGTGTGTGTGTTTGTATATGATTGTGTGTTTGTTTGGGGCGTGTGGAGGTGTTTTTGTTGACAAAGGCAAAAGGCTCTAGTACAGTGGAACTATAAGACAACTGACAGAGAATGATGGATCCCCCCAGAAGACCTTACACCAGTGTTTCTCAAACTTTTTCAGACCGAGGACCACTTTGTCCCCCAAAAAGTGTTCAGGGACCACCTGTCAACTCAATTGACATTTGAGGGGTGCTAATTTGACACGGCTAATTTCAATGCAGATCACTTACTTTTTATTTACATTACAAGTCTGTATTATTGTGGTGAAAATAAGACTTTCCATGTGTTTCACTTTGTATTTGTGTTACAAATATAGCCTACTGCTAGCTTGTCTTGGAAAAGTAGAAATCCACTCGCGGACCACCGGTGTTCCCAGGACCACACTTTGAGAAACACCGCCTTACACAGAAGACACTAATCATCCAGCTGGATGGAATCGCCTTTTTGATGGCGGCAAAAAAAAAAAGAGGAAGAAAAAAAAAAACACATAAGACAAAAGGTTTATTTAAATGAGCCATAGGAAGTTAAGAGGCCTGGTGTTGCTGTTGGGATTTGCTGTTGGTTGGCATGCAGATTGATGCTCTTCCTCCTCCCTCCTCCCTCCTCCTCCTCCTCCTCCTCCCTGCATAACAAGGGCTCCCATTCTGCCGCTAATGTATCCTGATCCTGCTTTGATCTGGGTCTCATGTTGCCACCATCAGTGTGAAAATTCTCCATCAAGAGCCATGATCCCGCTACTTTGTCTTTTGTTATTGTGATAATCTCTTGTATTCCAATTCCACTTTGTTCCTTTGTCTCTCCGCGCCATTCCGCGTGGGGGGTGGTGTGTGTGTGTGTGTGTGTTTGTGTGTGTGTGTGTGTGTGTGTGTGTGTGGGGAGGGGGGTGACGGGGGTGGGCGGGGACAACAATGAAGGGTTAATTAGGCTCCATAGGTGCTGTTGCTGCCTGCCGGCATTCCACCACAGTTAATCACACTTCAAGTATCCTCTTCACGGCCACTAACCAACACTCATCAGCCCTGCCTCTCCTATCCTCTCCTCTCATCCTCTCCTCTCCTCTCTCTCTCTCTCCTCTCTCCTCTCATCCTCTCTCTCTCTCCTCTCCTCTCTCCTCTCATCCTCTCTCTCCTCTCCTCTCTCCTCTCTCCTCTCATCCTCTCTCTCTCTCCTCTCTCCTCTCTCCTCTCCTCTCTCCTCTCTCCCATCCTCTCATCTTCTCTC
>NC_085860.1:50445175-50452675 GCF_034702125.1 Engraulis encrasicolus | reverse complement strand
TTAATCCCAGCCCTGCCTACATCATGTCTTTGAGCATGCAGTATTTTTTCTCTGAATTGTAAGTAGCCTACTACTGTATGTGTTAGGTGATTTGTGAAGTTGTGCAGTTGTGACTTGTACAGTACTGATCTGAGGAAATACCGTCACTCGCTAAACCATCTGACAGACGTTTCATGTATGATTTGAACAGCCTCCTCTTCATTTTAATACCACCTTGTTTTCTCAAGTTTCCAATATGTTTCCATAAATAGACCAAAGACCAAAAGGATGTGAAGATTTCGGGGTGCATGCTATAACAATATTATCCACATTTTTGAGTGTGCAACTGTAGCGTTTGAATTTTGAGCGGAAACCAAGAGAAAAATCTAGAATTTCTCCCTCAAAGCCACTGGCTCTGTTTTTTTCTCCACAAGCCTCAGTCAAAAGAGATAAAATGAAGCACAGCAAAAAAGGATCCTTTGCTTGTCTGAACTTGGGTGTCGACAGACATGTCTTCCGCTTCCACTGGTTCTTTTTCCCTTCTGTCTCCGAGTGCCAATAGGCCCTGCCTGCCTGACAGTGGAGGGGAGCTGTGCTACTGACAGCCTTTTTGTACTGCACAGCACACCAGCAGGTCTGTGTGTGTATGTGTGTGTGTGTGTGTGTGTGTGTGTGTGTGTGTGTGTGTGTGTGTGTGTGTGTGTGTGTGTGTGTGTGTGTGTGTGTGTGTGTGTGTGTGTGTGTGTGTGTGTGTGTGTGTGTGTGTGCGCATGTGTGTGTGTGTGTGAGTGTGTGTGTGTGTGCGCGTGCGTGTGTGTGTGTGTGTGTGTGTGTGTGTGCTTGTGTGTGTGTGTGTGTGTGTGTGTGTGTGTGTGTGTCTGTGCGAGTGTGTGTGTGTGTGTGTGTGTGTGTGTGTGTGTGCATGCATGTGTGTGTGCGTGTGCGTGTGTGTGTGTGTGTGTGTGTGTGTGTGTGTGTGTGTGTGTGAGTGTGTGCATGCGTGCTTGTGCATGTGTGTGTCTCCAGCCCTGTACTGCTGTTCCTCTGTGGAGGGCTGTGGCGGCATTCTAGAACCAACCTGCCAACAATCTAGAACCATCTGGACATTTGTTCAGGAGTTCTACTGACGAGGACTTCAGGTATGATATATGCGATGTGTGTTATACAGACTGCAAGTAAACACAAGAAAGTGACTATACTGTATATACAGTGCTCAGTCACCATGCGTTCATCGCTTACAATATTTCAATAAACAAAAGTTATTTCCAAAATGTGCAATGAGTAAGTTTAATACAACATTGGTTGAGCTAACAATAGAAAAGCAGGGTCAATAATATAACTTGAATGACATATTTTTTTCCATTTTTGTGAAATTGTGGTGGTGCAAAAGTGAGCACATCCCCATAGAGCTTGAAAGTGACGTCACTTCCCCCGATTTCATGGGACCTCAACGGCGTTTTTAGCCGAAAATCGTAGCATGTAATCCAATGGCGGTATTAAAATGATATTTCGATCCCCTTCGAGTTGTGCCACGAGCTCCACACATGTTGTTTCTGATATTTTTGTTTAATTTTTCGTACGAGCACCTAAACGTTTTAGAAAGCTGTGTTTCTTCACATTTTTCATGCAGACGGTCTCGGAACAAAACATTGACACTTCTGCATGAATAATCTTTATCTAGCCTCTTAAACAGCATATTTGTTGCCCAGCGCATGTAATGACTGAGATCGGAAGATATTTACTCGCTACCATGTTGTTAGATGGTCAGCTTAGGTCCCGTGAAATGCGGAACTAAGGGGCGGGACTTTCAAGCTCTATGTCAAACTCCCACAGAGAGGATCATGATCTGCTTCAATATATTTTTTTAAGTGTTTTTTTTTTTTTACAGAAGGTTGTGAAAATATTGAGAGCAGAGGTTGAGAGTGGTATAGACTTGAGTGTCACACGGCTGACTTTCCATTCACATGCAGCTTTTTTGGAGGCCCCGCGTTAGCGTAGATATGGTTCAGTAACGCCATAGTGGCTCAGCAAGTGATGCGCTCCAGTAACCCGCGGTCACGCTTAAACACTTCCACTGAAAAGTCTCTTCATTTAGAATGCCACAACCTGTTCCATGCCCTTGTATTGCAGTTCATGTTTTAAGCTAAATCCTCTGAGAATTTAAAAAGTATCTCTCTCTCTCTCTCTCTCTGAAATCATTCCCAGTCAGCACCCCCCCCCCCTTCTTTCTCCTCTTGAATCAATTTAATCCCAAAGAAGCTGAAAGAAAAAAGAGAGAAAAAAAGAACGTCCTGGCTGTCATTTGGTGAGCCAGTGCCAGCACTTGGGTCTTTAAATAAAACCAGCGTTGCGTGAATATCATTCGGAGGCTGTAATGCCTGTAGCCCCACTGAATGCTCAGGGTGGAATGGAGAGGAGTGCTTCTCTAATGCGCTCCCTCCCTAAACACGCACGCACACACACACACACACACACACACACACACACACACACACACGCACACACACACGCACGCACGCACGCACGCACGCACGCACGCATGCATGCACGCACACAGGCACACATGCACACACACACACACAGACATGCACGCACACGCACACGCACACTCATGCACGCAGCAATGCACACACACACACACACACACACACACACACACACACCACAAACGTGAACTACCCTCCGACACCCCATTCACTATCCCAGTCCCAGTGTGGATAGTTGGGGATAGTTGAGGGAGTGTTCCTACCACCCCACCGCCACCTCCTCCTCCTCCTCCTCCTCTCTCCTCCTCCTCCTCCTCCTCCTCCTCCTCCTCCTCCTCCTCTCTCTCTCCTCCTCCTCTCTCTCCTCCTCCTCCTCCTCCTCCTCCTCCTCCTCCTCCTCCTCCTCCTCCTCCTCCTCCCTCCTCCCTCCTTCCTCCTCCTCCATCCTCCATCCTCCTCCTCCTCCTCCTCCTCCTCCGAATGCCTGCTGACTGTTGGGTTGCCCCGCAGTTGAAAGGACCACCCACTTAGGCCTGGGACGGGATTTGTAGCCTCTCTGCCCCTCTATAGCGCTTCAGCTCTCTCTCTCTCTCTCTCTCTCTCTCTCTCTCTCGCGCGCTCTCTCTCTCTCTCTCTCTCTCTCTCTCTCTCTCTCTCTCTCTCTCTCTCTCTCTCTCTCTCTCTCTCTCTCTCCCTCTCTCCTCTTTCAACACTGTTTACTGTTCATTCAATTGTGCGTCCGTCCACACACACACACACACGCACACGCACACGCACACGCACACACACGCACGCACGCACGCACGCACGCACGCACGCACGCACGCACACACACACACACACACACACACACACACACACACACACACACACACACACACACACACACACCATTATTCCTGTGTGTGGCAGGGCTAAGCTGCCACTGTCACCCTCTGCAATTACTTATTTATTTACACACTTAGTTTATTTTATGGAAGCAGCCTCTTGAGTGTGTGTGGGTGTGTGTGCGTGTGTGCGTGTGTGAGTGTGTGTGTTATAAGACTACGGATTATTTGTATTTCCTTTTGTCTTGAAAGACGTTATGGGATGATGTCAATTGTGAAGTTAAACCAAGAAAGAGTCGACGGGCACACAATTTTGCATTGTTTTTATTTTTATACAGTATATATATATTTTTGGTAATCTATTTCCTCATTCAGTTATTTGCAACTTTCTTTTTTTCCTTTTTTCTTTTTTTCTTCAAATAAGCACAATATTTTCAACGTAAAAATGTGATAAACTTATATATAAGTACCAACATATATATATATAAACTATCATACTTGCTAATAATGTTTGCCATAAAGAAATACAAAAAAGAAAGAGTTGATGTTTTAAGAGAGAATGGTAATGGACTGCTTGAATAGTAATAATCTTACTTATATGACTGAATCAGATTATGTCAATACTTCAGACACAACATTTGCTGTAGAACAGATTCATCAATGATTTCACTTTTTACAGTAAAATGAATTGTACAACCTGATGATCCCTAATTGAAATAAATACTCTTTGTAAATCTAAAACCAAACGGTTTTGAACATGTAGCTTTTTGATGTACCACGTTGCATCTTGATAGAGTTGTTTTTGTATGTCTTTGTTTGTTTGTTTGTTAGTTATTATAAGATGAAGAGTATTCCCAAAACCACAAACAAATACAACAAACAAGTACCCATGGTTATGTAATAAATTGGGCTAAATTACCGTAACGTACAGGAAGTGGTAAATCTGCTAATAGATAACCCACAGATGCCACTTAGTTAAAGGGACACTGTGCAGGTAATGGTCAAAAAAGGTACTGCAACTATGCTGCTCATTGAAACTGGGCCGCCTATTGCCAAATTTGATCTTTACATGAAAGTTTACTAAGTAATAAACAAATATTTTCGAGTATGGTCCAAGTAGAGTAATTTTTGCAGCTAAAAATGGCTATTTTTGGAAATTCAAAATGGCGGACCATGGAGAAGACCCCCCTTTTCATGTATGAAAAGTGCAATTTTCCCAGTCATAATGAATACTTAGAATTTGATGGTGGTGGTAAGTATTCATGAAAAAGGTTACATTAGTGAATGGGCAGCATGAATTCTTGAATTAAACAACTAAAAATCTCACACAGTGTCCCTTTAAGAAAACGAGGACTCCAGGCTCTTCTATTAGGTGATTTACCCACTACTGTACTACGAGGCTAACTTTACCTGGTTTACTACTGAGACAGGTTTTGGGAATACTCTTCATCTTATAATAATACAACAAACAAATACAGGAACTCCTCCCACTTCGTTGGGAAGCAAACAATCGTTAGCAAACCAAGGAAGGCCATTTGGGAAATGCCGTTTGGGAAATGTTAATTGTTATGCTCTTGGAGATTTGAAAGTCGATGATAATCAGGCTAGTATTAGAGGCCATTCATGTGTGGGCGGCTTTTGTATATTTGGATTTGAATAATGATAGTTGTTTTTGAGTGTTTGTTGGTTGTTGTTGTTGTTGTGGTGATGGTGGTATTAGGGTCCGTTCCTGTGTGGACGCCGTCTTGTATATTTGGATTTGAATAATGATAGTTGTTTTTTTGTTTGTGTGCTGCTGTGTGGTGGTGTTGTTTTAGAGGCCCTTTCTGTGTGATTAGATTAGATTGCCTTTATTGATTGTGTGGGCCTTTGTATATTTGGATTTGAATCTTGATACTGTAGTTGTTTTTGTGTGTTTGTTGTTGTTGTGTTGTTGTGGTGTTAGCACCCGTTACTGTGTGTTCGCGGTCTTGTGTATATTTGGATTTGCCGCCTCAGTGCTCCACCCCGTCGTGTCTGTTCCCAAAGTCCTGGTCCTCAATTACAACCTGTTTTTATCAACTATTCTCACAAAGCGCAACAGCGAGAGGGAGGGAAGCTGCCTTTTCCCCAAGGGGCTGCGAGCGACACTGCCAGAAACATAATGTCTGTGGACGCCGACCCTCCCCACTCCACTCAACTCGACTTCACCACACGCACGCACGCACGCACACACACACGCGCGCGCACGCACGCACAGGCAGGCACGCACGCACACAAACACACACACACACACAAGGCCCTCCCCACTCCACTTCACCACAACTACTCACGCACGCACGCACGCACACACACGCACACACGCACACACGCGCACACACGCACACACGCGCACACACGCACACACGCACACACACGCACACACACACACACACACACACACGCACACACACTGACATTACCACCACTAACCCCCTGATCAGCCCCGGCGTAGTGCGATATCCAAACAAGCCATTTCCATTTGCAGTGGCGAGGGTCATGCTGCTTACACTGAGAGGAATGCTTTGGGTGGGGGGCAAATATTGTGCAGCAATGACACAGAAGTAATTTGGGCGGGTGTGTGGGGGACGGAATGGGGTGCTTGTGCTGTCTGTGTGTGTGTGTGTGTGTGTGTGTGTGTGTGTGTGTGTGTGTGTGTGTGTGTGTGTGTGTGTGTGTGTGTGTGTGTGTGTGTGTGTGTGTGTGTGTGTGTGTCTGTATGGGTTTAATTGTTAATTGTGTTTTTGTGCGTGCGTGTGTGCGTGCGTGCATGCTTGCTGGCTTGCGTGCGTGTGTGCATGCATGTGTGCGTGCGCGTGTGTGTGTGTGTGTGTGTGCGTGCCTGCATGCTTGCTGGCTTGCGTGCGTGTGTGCATGCATGTGTGCCGCGCGCGTGTGTGTGTGTGTGTGTGCGTGCTTGCATTCGTGCATGTGTGTGGTGGGTTTAGTGAGTGATTCCATCAGGGGCTGCTCTTTTGTCATTATCAAAATGTTTGACCCAGAGGTCTGTCAGCCGCTGTTGTTAGCGGCCGGCGGTGCAGTCAGACTGACAGGCAGGCAGGCGGAGAGGAGAGGAGAGGAGAGGAGAGGAGAGGAAAGGAGAGGAGAGGAGAGGAGAGGAGAGGAGATGAGGAGAGGAGAGGAGAGGAGAGGAGAGGAGAGGAGAGGAGGGGAGAGGAGAGGAGAGGAGAGGAGAGGACAAGAGAGAAGAGCAGAGGAGAGGAGAGGAGAGGAGAGGAGAGGAGAACAGATGAGAGGAGACAAGAGGAGAGCGAAGGAGACAGGAGAGAAGAGGAGAGGAGAGGAGAGAAGAGGAGAAGAGAGGAGAGGAGAGGAGAGGAGAGGAGAGAGGAGAGGAGAAGAGGGGAGAGGATAAGAGAGGAGAGGAGAGGAGAGAAGAGGAGAAGAGAGGAGAGGAGAGAGGAGAGGAGAAGAGGAGAGAAGAGGAGAAGAGAGGAGAGGAGGAGAGGAGAGGAGAGAAGAGAAGAGGAGAGAGGAGAGGGGAAGAGAGGAGAGAGGAGAGGAGAGGAGAGGAGAGAGGAGAAGAGAGGAGAGGAGAGGAGAGAAGAGGAGAAGAGAGGAGAGGAGAGGAGAGGAGAGGAGAGGAGGAGAGAAGAGGAGAGGAGAGGAGGAGAGGAGAGGAGAGGAGGAGAAGAGAGGATGAGAGAAGAGAAGAGGGTAGGGGAGAGGAGAGAAGAGGAGAGGAGAGGAGGAGAGGAGAGGAGAGGAGAGAAGAGGAGAGGAGAGAAGAGGAGAGGAGAGGAGAGGAGATGAGAGGAGAGGAGAGGAGAGGAGAGGAGAGAGGAGAGGAGAAGAGGGGAGAGGATAAGAGAGGAGAGGAGAGGAGAGGAGAGGAGAGGTGAAGAGAGGAGAGGAGAGGAGAGGAGAAGAGAGGAGAGGAGAGGAGATGGAGGAGAGGAGAAGAGAAGAGGAGAGAGGTGAAAAGAGGAGAGGAGAGGAGAGGGGTGGAGAGGAGAGGAGTGGAGAGGAGAGGAGAGGAGAGGGGAGATGAGGAGAGGAGAGGAGGAGAGGAGAGGAGAGGAGAGGAGAGGAGAGGAGAGGAGAGGAGAGGAGAGGAGGGGAGAGCAGAGGAGAGGAGAGGAGAGGAGAGGAGAGGCCGGCAGAGTGGAGTGAACCATCCAGAGCAGAGCAGGCCCTAATAGCCGCTCTCAGGAGGCCTGCGCATAAAT
>NC_085860.1:50435492-50437575 GCF_034702125.1 Engraulis encrasicolus | reverse complement strand
CACACACACACACACACACACACTCACCACACACACACACACACTGTAATGCGGGTAGGCAGTAGGGAGGAGTGTACAAATAACAGAAAGTAAATACATTTTTCAAACGGTGCTGAAAAATTGCCAACGTGCCACAAAAGGAGTAACAGCAGACAGCAGTGGCGCTGTGAAGAGCAGCCCAGACGCTGACACTCAGACAGGCAACAGCGGCTGGAGGATTCCTCTGCAGTGTTTGTCTCCTAACGCAATGGTTTCCCAAACTGTGGTGCGTGCACCCCTATGGGTGCGCGGCCTGCCACAAGGGGGTGCGCGAGCTGAATAGAACAATGGCTGAGATGTCTGTTTTTATACAGAATTAATGAACATTACGTAGTTTTTAATAGTTTGGTTAATTGTATGCTGGAAGGATCCATCTGAAGTGTAATTTATAACCTCTAGACTTGTCATGCAACAAGTTCCATTGAAATGATGGCAGAAAAAATGCCCTGTCCGTCTATTGGAAGTTAGAATTGCCCTGTGCGACTGTGCAACATTCGCTTAGGGGGTGCTCGAACCACATTGAAATGTAAAAGGGGGTGCGCAGGGGGAAAAGTTTGGGAACTGCTGTCCTAACGCAATGGTTCTCAACCTGGGGTGCGGGCACCCCCTGGGGGTGCTCCAGAGATTTGAGGGGGTCCACGGAATTTTGTTTGTGTTGAGGTTGTCACCGAAGTTCCGCTAGCGAACATTGGAATGAAGCCAAATCAAAACATGTTTTGGTCCCCATGTAGTCTTTTAGATATCGATTAATGTATCAAGCAAGAATTATTGTAATTAATCACTTAAATAATTTTGCAGCGCGAATACACGTGTAGAAGTTTGGGTTGGGGGTGCGCTGCTTGTTTTGTGCACAGGTAAGGGGGTGTTTAGATGTTTTAGATGTTTTTTGCACCAACGTGATTTGTAAGGCAACAGGCATGACTGAGACGGGGGTGGTGGGGGCAAATGGTTCAGTTATCCAGGGCCCAGCAAGAGGAGGACCCGCCCGGCCCGTTATATTGTATGTAATTGATTAGGGGGGCCCTCTCAGATGATTTTGTCTTGGCTGGGGCCCAGAAAAGCAGCCCTGCAAAGCAATGTGGGCATGGAACGAGGTAATAAGACAGAACCCAAGACAACCCAAGACAGAAAAATATGGGCATGGAACGAGGTAATAAGTGCGGAACAGGGAACATGGAACATGGAACACAGAACACGGAACACGGCACACAGAGCACAGCAACCCAAGACAGAAACATAGATAGATAGATAGATAGATAGATAGATAGATAGATAGATAGATAGATAGATAGATAGATAGATAGATAGATAGCAGTGTTCGAATTACGGGGGAGCCAAAGGGAGCTGAGCTCCCTTTCCCTCAGGCTCCCATGAAAGAGGCAAAACTTGATTTTCTGTCTATGTCTTCAATGTGTCATTTATACTACCTTAATAAGGAAAACAGCCCTAAATATCCATATTAAATATAAATATCTCCATATAAATAAAAAATGATTCATTTTCCGATCACCATTCAACCGTAGGCCGCTTATTGAACGTGTTTATTAAACCGCTAGGTATGGCTGTACTTCACCACCACACCGCTATGCGCGTATCACTGAAACGGAACTTTGGAACTTGCCAAAATCAATGTTAGCACATAACTTATCCAGCTTGCTAGCTGTGTTGCGTGTGTTCACCTCTGGATTTATATGGAATAATTGCGGCAGACCCGAGATCACGACAGCGTTCTAAGGTAAGGGAATTTGGTTATTAATTTTGCATTCCGCGACATGCTGACGGTCTGCTTGCCCGGTGCGATTGTTGCTAACTTCATTCTTTTGGTTCGGCTAAAGGATGGGTTTGTTGCGCTGTGTAGACGGACTCGGGTGTAATAGTTACTTTCTCTTTTCAAATTTCGTGCGCTTTAAAATCTGTGCCCCTGCTCGTCATGTTTTGCTTTTACTTGTCTTTAAGGAGAGTTTGGCATTGCTCTCTAAATGGTATTTCAATACAGATATCATGCCTAAACGACAGGGGAGTGCTGTGTACATCTTCATGATGA
>NC_085860.1:50422992-50425492 GCF_034702125.1 Engraulis encrasicolus | reverse complement strand
CGATTGTCGTAAGGGCCGTTTTCAGCCGAGAATCGGGCCGATTATCGTTTAGTTTGAGCCAGGCTTTAGCAAACACTTGTTTTCACTTTTCATGGTATTTTGCAAGTACAATAGCAACTCTCCCTCATCCCACACATCTCCCAGACTGGCCTTACAGTAAATCTACAGGTATATGCTGTTAATTAGCACTACACCCAGCCTGACAACGAACAGCTACAGCCTAGACTTGCCTAGCCTTTCTCTCTCTCTCTCTCTATCTCTCTCTTCCTCTCTCTCTCTCTATCTCTCTCTCTCTCTCTCTCTCTCTCTCTCTTTCTCTCTCTCTCTTCCTCTCTCTCTCTTTCTCTCTCTCTCTCGCTCTCTCTCTCTTGCTCTCTTCCCCTCTCTCTCTCTCTCTCTCTCCCCCCCCCACACACACTCTCTCTCTCTCTCTTCCTCTCTCTCTCTCTCTCACTCTCTCTCTCTCTCTCCCCCCCGCCTGTCTGCCAGGCAGCCCTGTATGTGCTCAGCACTACAGGGGGTCTACAGAGGTGCACACACACACACACACACACACACACACACACACACACACACACACACACACACACACACACACACACACACACACACACACACACACACACACTCTCTCTCTCTCTCTCTCTCTCTCTCTCTCTCTCTCCCTCTCTCTCTCTCTCTCTCTCTCTCTCTCTCTCTCTCTCTCTCTCTCTCATCACTACAGGGGGTCTACAGAGGTGCACATCTCACAGAGCGACCAAACTGAGACAGACCAGAGCTGGACAGCTGGACATGTTCCCCATCTCTTTTTTTCGTTCTTGTTTTTTTTTTGTCGGTCTTTCCTTTTTTTGTTTACAGTAAGTGCTGGAGACACTAAACACACAGCAGCAGCACAACCACTAATTAGCAGAATTTCATTTAGTTGCACCGTGTGATGCAATGAGATGCCTGGCTCTGTGTGTGTATAGTGTCTAGTGTAATGCAGTACAGTACAATGTGTGTGTGTGTGTGTGTGTGTGTGTGTGTGTGTGTGTGTGTGTGTGTGTGTGTGTGTGTGTGTGTGTGTGTGTGTGTGTGTGTGTGTGTGTGTGTGTGTGTGTGTGTGTGTGTGAATGCGCGGGGGCAAGCCTTGTATGCCGCACATCTCAATGGGTGCAAAGCAGGAGTCCCCCTAGTGGAGGGTGATTGTACTGCAGACAACTGTTATCCTATGAAGCTCGTCTTAGCACTAAATCACATTACATTACAATATTTTCAGTGTGTTAAAAAGGCTACTAAAGTAGGTCAGTCAGTAGGTTAGTGGTGCACACATCCAAGACGCAGGTGCATGACAAAAGGCCAGAACACTGTAGAAACAAAGATGAATGTCCGCACACTGCTCACGTGTTGCTTTTTATTTTTTTTCAAGTGAGCGCTTTCGAGCTAGTCGCTCTTCATCAGACTCAAACTTGGCCGCCATTCACTGTAGGTAGCCTTGGTCTATCTAGGAAGTGACTGGAGGCTGATGCCGCATCTGACCAAAAAGAAAAAGAAAAGAAAGCTACTTTTTCCAATGAAATATGCATACATTACACACGGTCAATATTTTAAATGTTGTATCAAAGAGCTAGCGAAATCATTAGTGTTGTTATTTTTTCACTAAGTTCAGTGATATGTGTAGAAATGGGATAGTTATTTCAAATATTGTGGTTATTTAGTTTGTCACTTGGTGTACATCGCGGCATTTTTCAGAAAACGGGTCGTCCTCTGACCATCTACATGGGCTGTCAAGCGCTTACCTACCTACAGGCCATGGCGGCGGTAGCTGCCGTTTGCCGTTGCTGTCGTGAATTGCCGTGTCCCCTCTAGTGTTATTTTCTACCTCTATGGTCCCAGCTGTCAGCTGGGGGGCTGTAGAGCCCCTGTTGAGAAACACTGGTTTACCTGGTTGTAACGGGCGTGGCCAAGAGAACTAACTGATGATTGGCTCTTCAAGAGTGCGTTCCAATATGCGACCTTGCCTCCTCATTGCCTCCAGCCATTTAAATGTCTACAAAATCAGTAGAAGCAATAACTTTTGCACCAGTTTATGCCTCAGTTATTTACTGTTGCTCTGTTGGGGATACAAAAAGTCCTTTAGATAAGTCCTAGCACCCCCACACACAGCCCACACACAAAAAAACCTAATACATGACTAGGCGAAAATGAACGACAACGCCCGAAAGTTGCCTTGAATTAGTTTTGGCCCTCGTCCACATCATACATATTGTTAGTTATCAGAGCCCTAAATAAAGTAAATAAAGTATAAAGTATTATACACAATCTAGACAGATTGGAACATGTTTTAGCAAAATATGGATGTTCCATTTATGTTGAATAGACTTAAAATAAGTTGGGGTCAAATTGACCCCAGGGAACACAGATGTAACCAAAAAGTGTACAGCACTTTGGGAAAGCATTTTTGTGGAAATTTCACTTTTTTCACATTGACCCCATATATTTAGGAAAAGTTATCAAAGAT
>NC_085860.1:50392992-50412992 GCF_034702125.1 Engraulis encrasicolus | reverse complement strand
CTCAGTCACACGCGGATGCATGCATGCAAGGCAAGCGTATGGCATTTTAAATTCAACTGCCGCAGCAGCTCCTCTTTGGTCAATAGCAAAAAAAGCAGGAGAACAGAGAGAGCGGGGGATGAGAGAAAAAAGAGAGAGAGAAAGAGAGAGAGAGAGAGAGAGATGAGAGGAAGAGAGAGAGAGAGGGAGAGAGAGAGAGAGAGAGAGTGATGAGAGGAAGAGAGAGAGAGAGAGAGAAACTCGGAGAGGCGGTGAAAAGAGCCACGCTTGACAAATTTCCCGGCCGGCACACATTAAAAACAGCGCGGTGTTCATAGGGGTGCCGTTCTACATTATTCTATTTCATTCTTTTCACTCACAGCTATTGCTTTGAATTACAGAGGAATCTTTCTTAAGAAGCCGGTGAAGGGAGGGAAATCAAAAATTCATCATACAGAGTTGTAGATAAGGCAGGGCGAGCGAGGAGAATGTATTTTCGTTGCTGCTGGAACCCAACATTTGCAAAAGTTCCATCTCCTTAAGCAATTATTAGTGGTGATAGTTTGACATGCTCAAGAGTTGTCAACAACTGACTTTAAACAAAGTACAAAGCAGGAGTAAACAGAGCCCGGGGCCAAATTAACTTGGGGGACCATCCGCTCCATGAATTATAGATGGCCATCTATTACCACCGTGGCGGATGGGGGGATACCAAGAGGCCTCTGCTCCTCGCCTCTCCTTGCCTCGCCTCTCCTCTCCTCTCCTCTCCTCTCCTCTCCTCTCCTCTCCTCTCCTCTCCTCTCCTCTCCTCTCCTCGCCTCTCCTCGCCTCTCCTCTCCTCGCCTCGCCTCTCCTCTCCTCGCCTCGCCTCTCCTCTCCTCGCCTCTCCTCGCACTACACTGCTCTGAATACAGAAAGGTTGCACTCCCATCACTCACACATCATCACACTACTCACAACCCATCAACACATCCTACACTGTATGCCTCTGTAGCCCAGCCCAACACATCCTACACTGTATGCCTCTGTAGCCCAGCACAGCCTATACCGTACGCCTCTGTAGCCCATCTCAACACAGCCTATACTGTACGCCTCTGTAGCCCAACACAGCCTACACTGTACGCCTCTGTAGCCCAACACAGCCTATACTGTACGCCTCTGTAGCCCATCTCAACACATCCTACACTGTATGCCTCTGTAGCCCAGCCCAACACAGCCTACTGTACGCCTCAGTCTCTCTACAGCCCAGCCCAACACAGCCTACTGTATACTGTACGCCTCTGTAGCCCATCTCAACACAGCCTTTCCTGTATGCCTCTGTAGCCCAGCCCAACACAGCCTGTACTGTACGCCTCTGTAGCCCAAGACAGCCTACTGTATGCCTCTGTAGCCCAACACAGCCTATACTGTACGCCTCTGTAGCCCATCTCAACACAGCCTGTACTGTACGCCTCTGTAGCCCAGCCCAACACAGCCTACTGTATACTGTACGCCTCTGTAGCCCATCTCAACACAGCCTGTACTGTACGCCTCTGTAGCCCAGCCCAACACAGCCTGTACTGTATACTGTACGCCTCTGTAGCCCAACACAGCCTACTGTATACTGTACGCCTCTGTAGCCCAACACAGCCTTTCCTGTACGCCTCTGTAGCCCAACACAGCCTATACTGTACGCCTCTGTAGCCCAACACAGCCTACTGTATACTGTACGCCTCTGTAGCCCAGCCCAACACAGCCTGTACTGTACGCCTCTGTAGCCCAGCCCAACACAGCCTACACTGTACGCCTCAGTCTCTCTACAGCCCAGCCCAACACAGCCTATACTGCATGCCTCAGTCTCCCAACACAGCCTGTACTGTACGCCTCAGTCTCTCTACAGCCCAACCCAACACAGCCTGTACTGTACGCCTCTGTAGCCCAACACAGCCTACACTGTACGCCTCTGTAGCCCAACACAGCCTGTACTGTACGCCTCTGTAGCCCAACACAGCCTACACTGTACGCCTCAGTCTCTCTACAGCCCAGCCCAACACAGCCTATACTGCATGCCTCAGTCTCTCTACAGCCCAACCCAACACAGCCTGTACTGTACGCCTCAGTCTCTCTGTCTGTGAGCGAGTGGAAGAGAGCGTATTGCAGCGTTGCCCAACCTGTATCATGTACAGTAGGGGCGGTTGTAGCCTGAAATTGCCAGAGGGGCAGGGTCCGAGGTGGGGCCATTATTTTTTCAGGGGGGCACACAAATTGGCATAAGAGATACATTTTTAATATTGTTAATGTATAATATACAACATGTACTGTATATCATGTATATCATGTGGCGGTCATTGGCAGTTCAGCACAGCAGGGGCCACAACAGGGGCCAGGAGGAAATCTACGGAGGCCCTGGCCCCCCCTGGCCCCCCCTGGCCTCCTCCTGGCCTGTATGCCTTTGCTATTCTGCCATAAGAAGGCAAAGAACAGAAAAGAAGGCAAAGAAAATATGTACAGTACAACAACTACATATTTTGTCAATATTGACTTTCGACAGAACATGGTCTTCATGACACCTACTGTACAGGTGACACAGTATGCCTGTGTTACCTATACCCTGCGCAGTCCCAGCCTGTATGCTTGTCTCTCTGTGATTAAGCCTAAACCAGTGTAATGTAGTCTAGTTCAACCCAGTAGTGGTGTGGATCGGCACTGCCCTCACGATCCGATTCGATCACGATTCGGGAGGTAGCAATTCGATTCGATTCGATTCTATGCGATCCGATCCGATCCGATCCGATTCTACAATGCATTGCAATGCATTACATTTATACTGAAAGCAAAGCAAATGTTTAATCAGTCATGATGAGGCAATACAAGTAGTCAGATACTGAGCAACAATTTATTGGCTGTTTTCTGTATCAGTCTTGCAATGTTTTGAAGTGCTTTTATTTAATTTAACATTCATTTGCTCCTGAAATATCCATGGAAGTAATTGAAACTTAAAAAAATAGCCGGATCGATTCTGGAACTTGTCGGATCGATTCTGGATCGTCCATGCCCCGCTTCGATTCTGATCGCCGAATCGATCATTGTAGACACCACAACCCAACCTGTATGCCTCTCTCTCTCTCTACCTGTGAGTGACCTGAAGTCAGTGTAATGTATCGCCCAGCCCAGTTTGCAAGTTCCGGTTCGGCTGCCCATTATAGCCCTCCTGAGTACTAGCAGCTGCTACCAAAAAAAGAAATGGCGCTACACTACCCACTCCCTGCTGTGGACAAACGGTAGGGCACTCGTCTACCATGCGGCTGACCCGGGCTCGATTCCCGGCCCGTGTCCTTTACCGGCCCTTCCCCGTCTCTCTCTCCCCACTCGCTTCCTGTCACCACCTTCACTGTCCTATTATAAATAAAGTCAAAAAGACCAAAAAAGTTATATATATATATAAAAAGAAATGGTGCTACCCTTATGAGATAGTCGGAAGGCTATCTATGCCATTTCTCATTAGAAAGGTGTGGTTTACGATTGGCCAAGGCAGTTTATATTGCATTACGAATGTGATGTGTCATTTGGCATATATGAAGAGCTGTTTTCCAAAATGAGGTATCCATTTTATAGAATGTTGGGAAATTGACATTTTTGTATTGGGCATTCCATTGAATTGCGTTGCAAAATGCATTTTACAGAGGTTTAAAAAGTATGTTCCTAAAACATTTGAATGGCAAGAATTCACACGTAGATGATAGGACTTCTTAACAGTCAATTCCGATATTAAAATGCAAAAAGTCAAAAATGGTGGATATAGCGTTTTGGAAAAGAGCTCTTCATGTGTAGCCCACAGCCAGCAATCGTGTCAGCTGTATCTACAAGTATTCAAACACACTGCAATCATCAGCAGCTTTCCACCCCCCCCCCCTTTCTGATTGGCTCCCTAGCTCAGGCTTAGGGTAGTTGCCATGCTGTCTTGCACATCGGAACAATTGTGCAAAGCATCATGGGATTTGTACACTGCAGCTGAATGCCAAAATCAAACTGTATTAAACAAAGCCGAAAAAAGTAAATAAAACCGACAGACAGGGGACAAACGATTCGGGTCTAGCCCATCATCAGTGTTCCCAGTTTTGATGATGATGGGCTAGACCCGAAACGTTTGTCCCTTGTCTGTCTGGTTTTATTTACTTTTTTCGGCTTTGTTTAATACAGTTTGAGTTTGCATTCAGCTCCAGTGTGCGACTCCTTTCTCCTTTTTCATTATATACTGCTCTTGGAATTAAGCAGCGAGCGAAACGCTCAGGATAAAGACATTGGCGCGTACGCCACCCCACCGTTACTAGTGTAGTTGTAACCATGGACTATTGGATGGATTGTCCGTCTCAATGGGGCACCTAAGTCACGCCCTCTACTTCCTGGTTCATGGGGCAGAGGGAGTCAAAAAATGATTACTGGGCTTGGAGGTCCACAGTTTGGATTGGTGTCAAAAAAACTCTCATTTTCAAGCCCAGTAATTATTTTTTGACCACCCCAGCCCACCCCAGCCTGTATATATGTAGACCACCCAGCCTGTATAGACAGATGCACGCACTCTCTGCCTGTATTGTAATGGGTCTTTTCCACTGCCGGTTTTGTGGTAGGCCTATAGCTCAACACAGCGCGACTCGGACGACACTTTTTGCTTTTCGAATAGGCTCAGTCGCAAAGCACAAAGTGGCAGCCGAGTCGCGCTGTGTCGAGCTGTAGGCCTACCAGAATACCGGCAGTGGAAAAGAGGCATAAGTGAGCTGAAGCTAGCCCAATATAGCCCAGGCTAGCCCATCACTAGCCTCCATCGGAGAGTATGGGGTGAGCCTAGCGCCCCTGATGAGTAAAACGGGCTGATGGGTTAGGCTGCGGCTGCAGTGACTTTTTTCCTCCTCTGGTCTAATCGGGTTGCATAATTTTTTAATGACTCCAAATGAACAGACTCCCTGTGGGGATAATTGGCATTTTCACTGTCTGCTCTGGCAAGCATGTGCTTCAACATGAACAGTCCTCCATCCCTCCCTCTCTCCCTCCCTCCATCCCTCCCTCCCTCCATCCCTCCCTCTCTCCCTTCATCCCTCCCTCCCTCTTAAGCACCTTTTTGATCCTGCTAATTAGCAAAGTGGCCAACGCACGCATAAAGGGAAAAAAATGTTGTCTCTATCGTGCTCATTATGCCAGAGGACTCCCAGGCGAGTATAGGGTAACATTATTATTCCCAGTCAGTTAAACAGTTTTTTATGCTCTCACCTACATTATTACATTTACAGTGACATTTACTTTACATGTTTGCTGTATTATGACCCATGTAATTAATATGACAGTGTGTCCTAATTGTCAAGACTCTTTGGGTTTTCATGTGCGATGTCGACAAAATATAGGCTCTTGCCGGCATAGATTTTTACATGGCATTGCACACATTGCACTTCGCTGACACTTCTGTCCGAAATACAGCTATTACATGGTATTGGTTACAGCCTGAAGAAATGTGTCGTTACGTGCCTAGAACCTCCAATCCCTCGACTCCCTGACCAATAGACCATGGCTGCCCCAACATATCAAGGTTTGTTATCGCGGTGACATTTTATTCACACCCAAGTGAACTCCCTTATGCAGTCTCATTGAATACAGCAATAGGCATTACTTGGATGAGTGAGTAAGTGAGTGAGTGTTTTTTTTGGGGGGGAGTGTCTTTAATCTGCTGTGTGAGTTTGCAGACTAAGACCCGGGTCAGTGGTGTGGAACAGGACGGCGAGGTGAGTGGCGTTCGCAGCGTTCTGCTTCGCTGCCTTTAAAACCGGGCCTGTTTAGCTACGCACTGACACGCTAAGTAGCCTAGCTACGTAGTGACACGCTAAGTAGCCTAGCTACGTTACAAAGCCGTGTCAAACGTACCTCTGGCAGGGCCCTTTGTTTTTTTTAGAGCCCCTATTCAAGAAGGGATTTTTTTTTGTGTAAGGTGTGAAAAATGCCTTGGCCCAGAAGGCAGAGCAGCTGGAGTTGTCTTTGTCTGCCAGATACATACATCCTTAGCCTACTCAGGTGCAATACCATCAGCATGATGCACTACTCTTTGCACCGCCCATTCATCTATACTATTTATAATTTGTATTACAGTAATTTGTATTAAATAGTGTATTCATTTGCTACATGTATTTATTATGTGTATCATTCATTGTGTGGCTATTTATTATGTGGCAATTTTTGCCATAGAAATCAATAAAATTGGGTGGGATTTTGTGCTTCTAAGATGGGTTTTGAACATTTTGGGGGCTGGAAATCATCAGCCTCATCTGGCAACCCTGCATAGAGGCCTTGCCATCTAGTCAGTGGTGAAACATTTGCGCAAAGGGCCCCAGGACTAAACACAGACAGGGCCCCCATATGGCCTGCCAAGGTCACTATAGGGCCCCCACTATCAATACAAGAGGACGCCCTGCTCCCCCCCCCCCCCCATAGTTCCGCCCCTGCATCTACCTGTGTTGCACAGGCTGCTGCATATTGACAGCAGAAGCCTTGAACCTCTTTTCTCGTCCCCATAGTAACAGCAGAAGCGGAGATTCTTTAAGTATATAGAGATATGCCATTGTAATGGGTTGCTATGGGCACCTAACGTGACCAGGTTCCGGTCTACCTAAAGGGGTGTGTCATAATACTCCTAGCATTGAATAGAACAGTCCTTAGGTCTGCTTAGGTCTGCCTAAAGGGGGATTCCCCCCCCTCCCCCTTGCAATAATAGAACCCGGAAACAATGGGCCAATGGAACCTCTCTCTCTCTACTCTCTCTGGCAGAAGCCTTGATCCTCTTTTCTCGTCCCCATCTCCAGGTTTTCTAAGTGCAGTACAGTAAGGTTGGTTTGATGTCTCACAGGCCCCTGCAACAGCCCTCCTCCCCATAATCATCCCTGAAAAAATGTGTACACACCTTCGGAGTATTTTACTTTGTGGGTATTCTCCGGATACACTAGGAACATATCCGGTGACCCAAGACTGTAAAGGATGGGAATCCCCATCGACCGAGTGTTGCTACGAGAGAAATGCTACGTACAGTATATGTATTAGGTGGTCAACATTGATATTCCAAGTCCCCTCCCGTCAAGGGACTGTTAGCTTGCTGCTGCTGCTCTCTCTCTCTCTCTCTCTCTCTCTCTCTCTCTCTCTCTCTCTCTCTCTCTCTCTCTCTCTCTCACTGTGTGTGTGTGTGTGTGTGTGTGTGTGTGTGTGTGTGTGTGTGTGTGTGTGTGTGTGTGTGTGTGTGTGTGTGTGTGTGTGTGTGTGTGTGTGTGTGTGTGTGTGTGTGTGTGTGCTCTCCCCCTTCCTCAGAGGGGAAGCATAGCCTGCGTTGGCGGGTAAGAAGTGACCACATGGGAGAGGTAGTTCTGGAATTCTGGAGGTTGTTCTGGAGGTTTTTTTGTTTTGTTCTTCTTCATCTCTCTACTGAGATTCACTGACAGCATCTCTGGACAACCACCAAGGCAAATCCTCAGACATTCAATTAAAAGGAGTGCAAGAGAGTGTGGAGAGTGTGGCAAGAATAAGACAGACAGAGAGAGAGAGAGAGAGAGAGAGAGAGAGAGAGAGAGAGAGAGAGAGAGAGAGAGGAGAGAGAGAGAGAGAGAGA
The DNA here is from genome assembly GCF_034702125.1 of Engraulis encrasicolus. Taxonomy (NCBI): domain Eukaryota; kingdom Metazoa; phylum Chordata; class Actinopteri; order Clupeiformes; family Engraulidae; genus Engraulis; species Engraulis encrasicolus. The sequence goes on along the minus strand of NC_085860.1, from coordinate 50,405,398 downwards.
GGAGAGAAGAGAGACAGGTTGTCCCTGCTGACGCGTGGCAGAAGGGGGTTTACATAATTTAAAAGTGAAACTTCTACTTCCAACAGTGTTTTGTTGCCGCTTTCATCTATTATTGTTATCTTTTTCTTCTTTTTTTATGGAGGAAAAACTTGGGCTATGTATATGTTTGGCTGGATAAGAAAAAAAAACTGTTCTTTTTTTCTCCTTCCACTTTCAGAGATGTGGGATTCTTTTGTTACATTCCCCCCTCCACTTCAGACAGGCAGTGAAATCCAAAGTCTTGACAAAGACAAAAAAATACGCAGCCTTCATTTGAAGTAAACACACACGTTTACTCTCAGCATATTAAAGGAACAACACCCTAACATCTAACAGCAAACAAAATGATTGGCAGGCATTGGTAATTAGAACACTCTTTTCCTAGCCTCGCCAACTAGCTGTCTTCAGTAAGGCAGTCACTGCTGTCATTAAAGAACATTAACCAATATATATTCTAACATTCCTCCTCTTTAGTTTCCCCATCCTTTTGCAGACTCCCTGTTCAAAAGTCACCGTGTTTTTTGTCTGTCAGAATCTCCGCATTTTAGGTGACTTGAACTACTGTTTTTTTTCTTTTCTCAAGTTGTAATATCACGTTTTTAAAAAAACGCTCCCTGCAGCTGTGTTTCAACAGCAAAACACACTGAAATATCTGTAGTTTGTTTAGAATTGAACACCCCGATAAATAAAAATAAACAGGCGAGGGTGAAGCACGGTAGGAGGAGTGGTTTATGCTAACTTCTCGCACCACGCCGTACCATGTATTTTAAACCCTGTCTGTGAATAATATAGCTATGAATAATTGAATGCTACTCAGTATCGGCACATCTCATCAACATATCTATGCATGTATCTGTCTTATAAGTTCTGCATTTCATCTTGCAAAGCTACCTTATTTGAGCTTTGTGCTTCACGGTAGCCTGTATGATTAAGCAGATAGGCTAACATCTATGCTAATGTAAAATATGATATGGAATTTGTTTGGAGTGGATGAAAGTGACATGTGCCACCATTCCTGACGTCCCCGATACCTCGGGTCGATTGCATTTGCCTAGAGAGAGATTCTCTCACCCCTCAGACGGCATAAGTGACACATGCTTGTAATTGTCCGACATGCCTCCGAGATACACAAACGAGACGGTTTGAACACCAAACGCACCGCATGTGGTTTGCATATATATGCTTAACGTGCGGTGTGGTGCGAGGCTGGGGTGGGGTGGGGTGTGGGGGGTGGAGGGTGGTGTGAGTAGGGTGTGGTGGTTTTTGAGGCGTGTGTCTATGTGTGTGTAGTAGGTAGGTGGGGGCTGATGGGTGTTGTGTGTGGGCTGGGATGCGTTTTGCTGGCAGTGTGTGTGTGTGTGTGTGTGTGTGTGTGTGTGTGTGTGTGTGTGTGTGTGTGTGTGTGTGTGTGTGTGTGTGTGTGTGTGTGTGTTGTGGAGTAGATGTAGCATCATTGTCTGGTGGCATGTCTGGGACAAGGGTTTGTTTGTCATTATGAGGGATACACGCCTCCATTATCCATGCAGGGGGGGGGGTGCTATCCTAACATGGTAATGACCCCTTCATGCCCTGTCTAGTGGGCTGGGTGTGTGTGGGGGTGTGAGTGTGTGTGGGGGGGGCAACCCTCTCCTCCCTCCCCTCTCCTCTCCCTCCCCTCTTCTCTCTTCCACCGGGTCTTCCTTCTCACATATGAGTGGCGACAGTACCTGAATTATTTATTTCATTTTAAAATATAATGATTAATACATACATTTTAATATAGTAAAATAGCAATAACAAACAATTACACTGACAATTTCATAATGTATACCTTATACTGGCATGCATATTTACTGTGGGTTTGGTTTGACATGACTGCCCATAACATAACAATAATTATGATCATTTCCTAGAGTTCTCCCCTTGCAAGAGAAGCCGAATGGATGTGTTACTACTTAATCCTTCTGACCACCTTACCTCCAATAAAATAAACCACATGGTTAAAGTTAAAGAGTTAAAGAGAAATCAAGTAATGAAACACCTGCAAACACCCCAAAATAAAAATGTGGTTGGTTGACAATTCCAAATGGTGTGTCAAGTGTCCAATTTGTGAGTGTCCAGTCCAGAGCATTTGAATGATGCTACAGATTGCGAGTGAGTGAGTGAGTGAGTGAGTGAGTGAGTGTGTGAGTGAGGCTTCAGAGAGGGAGTATGTGAGCCTGTGGGTGAGGCCTCGGAGTGTGTGTGTGTGTGTGTGTGTGTGTGTGTGTGTGTGTGTGTGTGTGTGTGTGTGTGTGTGTGTGTGTGTGTGTGAGTGTGAGTGTGTGTGTGTGTGTGTGAGTGTGTGTGTGTGAGTGTGTGTGTGAGTGTGAGTGCCGTGTGTAAGTGAGTGAGTGTGTGAGGCTACAGAGTGCCAGTGAGTGAGTGTTTGAGTGAGACTTCAGAGTGAGCGAGTGTATGAGTGAGGCCTTGGAATGTCAATGTGTGTGTGTGTGTGCTTGTGCGTGTGTGTGCGCGTGTGTGTGTGTGCGTGCGTGGGTGCGTGCGTGTGTGTGCGTGCGTGCGTGTGTGTGTGTGTCTGAGTGAACACGTGTGAGGCTTCGTTCAGAGTGTCAGTGAGTGTGTGAGCGTGAGCGAGACTGCAGAGAGGAGATGGAGAGGAGATGGAGAGCGCTGGTGTTGTTCAGAAGGATTCTGTACAGTAGCCACGGGCGAGCAGCTTCATCCTTTGCTCTGGCTGGCTTTCATATCCTGGTTTAATCTCTCTCTCCCAGCGCTAATGATCTGTTTCCTATCCTACAGTGCTATCTCCGCATGCTCCGCAACCCGTCGAGAGGGGTATGGTGGAAGGCTAAGGCAGTCCTTTGAACTGAGATGTGAGCATATATTTATTTTTATAGTTTAAAGATTTGAGGGCCTGGGTAGAAGAAATACACATTTCGCCCATAAATTACCAGCTGCAATGGATGCTGGCGGAAAAGAACTGGGTTGTTATTCTGCAAACAAGTAGAGCAAATCAAAAAGTGGTCAAGGGTTTTAGGGGTTTTTGGTTACGTACGTGTCTGGGGTTGCGAGACTGACACTGCTTGTTGTTGTTGTTGCTGTCAGGGGAGCTGTGAGGGCCACAGGTATGTCTAGGTGCTTTTACTAAAGGCTCTTTTACTCATTTCAAAATATTGTACAATAAAATGTCAAGTTTGAACAGAATATTGTTAGGGTGTTTTTTTAGATGAGTAGATACTGTGTAGGCCTAAAACATGCACATCTGCCTCAAGAGGGAAAAAAAGAAACACAGAAAAAGTCCAAGGCACACAAAGTATCCCGTATAATGAAAAGCTTTGGTGCTCGGACATTTTTCAGAGGAGAAGCCTTCCAGTGCATTACTCTGGGATATGTGTTGCGCGTCGCTTCGAAGGTTTGACTTTTTTTTTAATGCCATACCCTTTTGGTTAAATGCAGAATATTCCTCATCTTTTCTCTCCATCTGTTCTTCTCAGTTTGAATACTAACAAAAATCCTCTGTCTCTGTATGTGATGAACCAATGAAGATCATGTGGAAGAAATATGTCCAGCATATTATACATTATACTTGTAAACTTTCATGCAGTGTGCACATTCCTTTTCAATAAGGCCATCGATACGCTTGCTGCAAACCTTAAATTACGTACGCCACCGTGTGCGACCGACTGCACACACTTGCTTTAGAAGCAGTAGATCAATACGCACAATACTTGCGGTATCATCCAAGGGTCAAAAGACAAAAAGAAGGACTGCTGCTACTGTTCATACATTTGCATGCTCCTTTATCAAAGTGCAACATGGAAGTATGACTGCACAAATGTTTGTAATTTCTGACAAGCTCAATGACACGCTCTTGAAAAGTTGCCGGCATCGTCGTTTTCACTGGAAACACTCGCATGGAACTGTGCAGTCTTTCTTTCGATCGCCCCCAGAGATTGTGATGAGATTGCACCGAACACTGGTGTCTGCAGTATCTACGAACAAAATTGACATGATATATGTCACGTGGTGACAAGGGCTGTGGAAGTCGGAACTGAATATTTTCTTTTGTTTCCAGGGAGGGTTGTAACTGACGGACATAAACAATAGACTGGTGTTTGTGGACTAATGAACTTGATTGTGTGCAGGTGCGAAGCGTACACACTGCAGCAAGTGTATCGAGGGTCTAATGCCTCTTTTCCACTGCCGGTTTTCTGGTAAGCCTACAGCTCGACACAGCGTGACTTACTTCTCGCATAGGCACGAACCAGCTCAATCGTGAAGCAAAAAGTGTCGCGTTATGTCGAGCTGTAGGCCTACCAAAAAAACACCAGTGGAAAAGAGGCATTACTGAACCCTTTGGTTACCTCCTTCCTGGAGCATACACATCTACACTGTCTGACCTTTAAAGTGATACTGTCCCATTTTTGGAAATAAGCTCATATTACACCTCCCCTTGAGTTACTGTAAATGGTTGAGTTTTACCTTTCTCCTGTACTTCCTGACGTTCTATGAGTATGGCAATGCAAATGTTACCACTCAGCTAGCATTTAACCCTTTAACGCATAACATGGGTCTAAATAGACCCGGCTGAGTTTAAAATTTCTATATCTTTGTAAGAATACAATTTTCTTACTCAGCACTCCATGAATTCCTCAATTGACTTGTTTTTGTCCCTTAGATGACTTAATTTATTTTTATACATCATAACTTTTTGTGCGAAAACACTTTTTTGGTTACTACCCCTTTAACGCATAACATGGGTCTAAATAGACCCGCATTCATTTCCTATGTAATTTCATTACAAGCTTAATGTCTCTTCGCCATATTGAAAAAGGATTTTGATTCTTTCACTAAAAGTCCAACTTTTTATCATTTATGGAGTATTAACTCCCAACATCAATACTTATTTTAAATACTTGATGGTTATTCTTTGATATAGAAGTCTTTTTATATAACTATATGATATTTAGACACATGGGTCTAAATAGACCCACATTCATTTCCTATGTAATTTCATCACAAGCTTAATGTCTCTTAGCCATATTGGAAAAGGATTTTGATTCTTTTACTAAAAGTCCAACTTTTTATCATTTATGGAGTATTAACTCCCAACATCAATACTCATTTTAAATTCTTGATGGTTATTCTTTGATATAGAAGTCATTTTATATAACTATATGATATTTAGACACATGGGTCTAAATAGACCCGCATTCATTTCCTATGTAATTTCATCACAAGCTTAATGTCTCTTAGCCATATTGAGAAAGGATTTTGATTCTTTTACTAAAAAAATCAACTTTTTGTCATTTATGGAGTATTAACTCCCAACATTAATACTTAATTCAAATACTTTATGGTTATTCTTTGAAATAGACATATTTTTATACAATTAAATGATATTTACACACATGGGTCAAAAATAATCTGCATTCATTTTTTATATACACTGTGTGCAGAATTATTAGGCAAGCATATTTTTTGACCATATTGTCATTTTTATGCTTATTTTCCAACAGGATACTATATGAACTTGAAAACCTATCGGATTTAAGCATTCCAGGCCATGCATATTTGTATAAAAATATGGGGCTGTCGTCGAAGGTGCCCAACACCTCATATCAGGTGTGCATAATTATTAGGCAACTTTGTTGTCTTCTTGGAAAAAGGGCCACAAAATAGATCTAACAAACTCTGAAAAGTCGATTAACAATTTTGAAGTCTTCAAGAGGGATGTGGCTGTCGTGAAATTGGCAAGACGTTGGTCACTTTACCACAGAATTATGAAATGCATCATTACAAAGTCATCAGTCTCGTAAGAAATGTCACTGCCAAAAATTGAGAAGAATTTAAGGTGGAGCTACAAAAAAGTATTACCCTGCAGTCCTATAATATTACACAACAGAAACCTACACCAAGTGTCCAGAAGAACAGGGCATTGAGCACTCGGAGATATGGCCAAGGTAAGAAGGGATGACACTAGACAAGTTAATTTAGTCAAGACTGGGTCAAAAATACCTGGGGACAGAGTTTTCAAAGTTAGGCCTATTATGGACTTGGGAAAGTGACTCTTGACAGTCATTAACAGTCACCTTCACTAGTTCATAAAACCATTGAAAAAACTGTCTAAAGAAATTTCTTGACCCAGTCTTGACTTAAGTTTCTTGTTGAGTGGTCTTCAGGTTTCAGCCTGTTTTACCTTGGCCATGTCTCTGAGTGCTGAATACAATGTTCTTGTGGACTCTCAATGCAGGTTTCAGTTCTGGAATATAACAGCACTGCAGGTAATAGTTTTGTGGTAGTTTCATCTTCAATTCTTCTAAATCTGGCAGTGACTTTGTGAGCTCATGGCATGTGACACTGATGGCTTTGTAACAGTGCTTTAGAGACGGATGTGACCAATATTTCAAGACAGCCACACCCCTCTGGAAGTATTTTTGTTAGATTTATTATTTACTATTTATTATTATTATTTATAATTTTTTTTGTTAGATGTCTTTTGTGGCATATTTTCCCAGAGGAAAGCAAAATTGCCTAATAATTATGCACATTAATTATGCCCTGATATAGGCTATTGGGCTCCTCCGATCACACCGTCTCTTAATACACAAATATGCATGACCTGGAATGCTTAAATCCAATAGGTCAGCAGTGGTCAACAGTGGTCGAAAACTGTCCGCAGTTTATTTGTTCCTGACTGGAATCCTTTTAAATAAGCTTATATTTCAGTTCCTAACGTGAGACACTTCAGACTTAGGCTATATCTGCAATAATGGGGGAAATTATGTGTGCGTTTATTTATATAAGATACAAAAAATAAAACCCATTTTGTGCATTAAAAACAGCCTAAATCACAACTTTTAATCCATTAGCTGTTAAAATACATTAATTGTGGAAGTTATTATAGTGAAAGATTTAGACTTCCATTAGAAATGAATGCGGGCCATTTTCGATCCACGTCTATAAATTAGTGATTTAATTCCAAATTCATGTTTATTTGTAAAATAAAAATATAAGAACATTTTAAAAAATACTTTTTTGAATTAAGGACCACCTATGTAATTACTTTTAGAAGAATTATGGAATAAAATGTATTGGTTTTAGAAGTTGTGTGAGAGAATACATGATTAATGCTCAGAAATACATTGGAAATGAATGCAGGTCTATTTAGACCCATGTTATGCGTTAGTGTGAGTCCAATGGCTTATGCATTAAAGGGTTAACATTGAGTCCTATGAGACCAGCTGGCGGCTAGGAGAGTTGTAAAATAAGCATATTTCCAAAAATGGGACAGTATCAGTTTAAGTTAACAAAGGTGCAATATTCAGAAGAATTGTCTCAATATCCAACTGGGCAGCTGTGGCCCTGCCGTGGCCTAACGGTAGGGCACTGGGTTACTACGCCGCCGACCCATGTTCGATTCTGGCCCGGGTCATTTGCCGATTCTTTCCCGTCTCTCTGTCCTCACTCATTTCCTGTTTCTCCTCCACTGTCCTGTCAAAAATAAAGGCAAAAAAACCTTGAATATAGTGTATGTATAAATATAAATATAAATAGGCCTATACGTAGGCTATATAAATATAAAACTGGGCAACCGTTAAGGAGCTTTAGACCAGAAGTTTGCCGGTTCGAATCCCACCCTTCCACTGCCTCGCTCCATGGCTGAGGTGCCCTTGAGCAAAGCACCTAACACCACACTGCTCCATGGACTGTAACCAATACCCTGTATCTAAATAACTGTAAGTCGCTTTAGATGAAAGTGTGTCAAGTGAATATAATGTCATCAAATTTGACCCATGTCAACAGATTACATCAACTTCTGCATGGACATTGTTGCACCAACCAAGACTGTCCGCTGTTACCCAAATAACAAACCCTGGGTAACCAGTGAGGTCAAACAACTCCTCAATAGGAAAAAGAAACTTTTCAAGGAGGGTAACTTGACAGAGCTTAGGAGCGTACAGGGAGAGCTCAAAAGCACCCTCAAGGAGGCCAAGGTTGCATATGGGAGGAAAGTGGAAAAGAAAATGAGTGACAATTCCAGAGAGGCTTGGCAGGGGCTTAGAAACATCACCGGCTGTGGGAAGAAGAGATGCATGGTTGATGGCGACCCATCAATGGCCAATGACCTAAACCAGTTTTACAACCGGTTTGGCAACTTTGGCACTGGGGGAGGTCACTCAGTCGTCACCTCTCAAGCTCCCTCACCCCCCCAGCCCGCACTTGACAACGACTCTGGCAACGACCCTGAAGATCACTTTTCAGCCGGTGTCCTGTCTATATGAGCGACCCGTCGAGATGTGATTCTCTTCGCTACTGAGCATGCGCACGCATGCGCACACCCTCGCGGTGGTTTTCGCGGGTGATTGCCCATCGAATTGTGAGACCGCAAGTTACGATAGGACCCCCTGAGACTGTCAACTAGTGACTCAAACTGTAGCCTATGTCCTCCTGAGGATACCACCAGTCATCCATAGTCTAGTTGGCCTATAGCCTGTCCACCGACTGTCATGGACTGAAAGTTACGATATATCCCCTGGGGGGAAAACGGGAAATAGCGTGGATCATCCAGCAGATCATTGGCGAAATAGCGTGGCCTCGAACATTTGCTACTTTGTTGCCTAACCGTAATCGCTCACACACTCAGCCTCGAACATTGTAACATCGATCAGAAAATACTATTTATGTAGAGGAGGCGTTCTCATTGCAAAATGGAAAAAATCGCCACCTCTGATTGAGCTGTCAAAATGCTCCCTCCACCCTTTTCACTCAAGAATTTGAATCGACTGCATTGTAAAATGCCTGAACATGGTAATAAGAAATGCACTGGTGGGGATGTTATGAAAATATGATTCCGGTCATTAAAAGACAGACATCTGCCAAAACAAGGCCACAATACGCTATCTGCTATCTGGGAATATCTAAACCGCGCTTGTTTATCCCCATAGCACAAGATTTCATGATGTGGCAATTTGCCTTGCGAGCCCACGTCGCATTGAAACCAAACCAACAGCAAATGACTGCATTAAACAACCCGTAGCCAGGCCCTGATCCCAAACACTTTCTCCAGTATTTGCGCAAACTCAACTCAGTCTCTTTCATATGGCACGTTTCTTAACTTGCTCAAACGAGAGGCTCACGGTTTTTTAGTGGTCAGCAGCCGCACGTTCTTATTAAACTCCGCACGAACGATTGCACACCCCTGTCCGTGAAATAAACAAAGTACCTAATGGTTATTAAAACAGTCCTACGTGGACCGATTGAAACGCCTTCCGCTGAAAATCAAGGTCGCTCATTTAGATGAGGCATCGCAAATCGATAGAACACCACTATCGAATAGGGCGACCGGTCGCTCATCTCGACGAGGCAACACATCTCGACAGAACACCGGCTCCGATCTCCCTCACTCAGAACCCCCCACTCTCAGCGACACTCCACCCTGTGACAAATACATGGACACTACATCTACCCATCCCCCAGCTCTGCCTATGGCCTCCACCCAGACCATCTGCAACTCTGCCATAGCACCCCCACTGATGGACACAGCAGGCCCACCAACCCCCACTGTCGCTACCCCCCGCTCCAGTCCCTCACCTCTGCCACTGGAAACAACTTACCCACCACCACCACCCACCCCTCCCATCCGCCCAAACCTCATTCGACCACAGCCATCACTGACCATCACCTCTGAACAAGTCAGAGGGGTACTGAAAAAACTAAAATCCAAGGCAGCTGGCCCTGATGGCGTTTGTCCAAGACTGCTCAAGACATGTGCTGAGGCATTAGCTGAGCCATTACATCACCTGTACAATAGGAGTCTGCAGGAAGGAAAGGTCCCCACCATGTGGAAAACATCATGCCTGATACCCGTCCCAAAGAAAGCACACCCCAAGGAACTCAACGATTACAGACCGGTTGCCCTCACCTCACATCTAATGAAAACATTCGAACGGGTGCTGCTGCGCTACCACCTCAAGCCCCAGGTACGACACGCACTGGATCCTCTGCAGTTTGCCTACCAAGAGAACGTGGGAGTGGAGGATGCTATCCTGTATCTCCTCCACAGGATACATTCTCACTTGGACAAGGGTGGCTGTGCTGTGAGAATCATGTTTTTTGATTTCTCCAGCGCTTTCAACACTATTCAACCACTGCTGCTGAGAGATAAACTGGTGCAGATGGGAGTGGAGCCTGGCCTGGTGACCTGGATCACTGACTACCTCACGGAACGACCCCAGTTTGTAAGGATGGGTGACATCACATCTGAGACAGTGGTGAGCAGCACAGGAGCGCCACAAGGAACGGTGCTTTCCCCCGTACTGTTCACTCTGTATACGACAGACTTCAGCTACAACTCTGCGACATGCCACATGCAGAAGTTCTCAGACGACACTGCAATTGTGGGGTGTATCAGAGATGGTCAGGAGTAGGAGTACAGGGGACTGGTTGACGACTTTGTGGGATGGTATCAAAACAATCAGCTGCACCTGAACACCACCAAAACCAAGGAAATGGTGGTTGATTTCAGGCGCTCCATCCCACCCTTGGTGCCTGTCTCTATTGGGGGAGAGAAAGTGGAGACTGTCAGCACTTACAAGTACCTAGGAGTGCACCTCGACAATAAACTGGACTGGTCCACAAACTCAGATGCACTCTACAGGAAAGGCCAAAGCAGGCTCTATTTCCTCAGAAGGCTGAGGTCCTTCAATGTCTGCAGCCGACTTCTGCTTATGTTCTACCAGTCTGTCATGGCCAGCGTGCTCTTCTTTGCTGCAACATGCTGGTGAGGAAGCATCAGGAAGAGAGATGCTGGACGCCTTGACAGACTGGTGAGGAAGGCGGGATCAGTGGTGGGCATGGAACTGGAGACACTCACCTCAATAACCGAGAGCAGAACACTGAGCAGACTAGACTCTATTATGGACAATCAGCATCACCCCCTTAACGCCACCTTCACAAACCAACTGAATCTGTTCAGCCACAGACTCCGTGCTTTCACCTGCAGGACTGACAGACTAAGGAAGTCCCATGGGCAATTCAGCTGTTTAACAACACACAGAAGGACACTAAGAAGAACATCATCATAGGGGACTGGACTGCCTGAGATGCCAGAGCTGGCCCAGCCCGGGAAACCTCTTGGTGTGTGTGTGAATGTGTGTGTGTGTGTGTGTGTGTGTGTGAATGTGTGTGTGTGTGTGTGTGTGTCTGTGTGTGTGTGTGTGTGTGTGTGTGTGTGTGTGTGTTTGTGTGTGTGTGTGTGTGTGTGTGTGTGTGCTGTCCAATAACTGCACTAAGGAACTTTTGACCCTTGACCACTGGACATACTTGTTTTTCCTGCTTACCACAAGCAAAGACTGTGATCTGTTGGAGCTGGCCCAGTTACTGGGGAACCTCTTTGTGTGTGTGTGTGTGTGTGTGTGTGTGTGTGTGTGTGTGTGTGTGTGTGTGTGTGTGTGTGTGTGTGTGTGTGTGTGTGTGTGTGTGTGTGTGTGTGTGTGTGTGTGTGTGTGTGTGTGTGTGTGTGTGTGCTTGCCTAATACACTTACCTGTACTTTACTGTGACATTGTAAGAATTTTTAACCCCTATCATACTCTGTACACTGCCTACTTCTACATACTATACTATATCATAGATGTATCCATCAACACTTGTTGTCTACCTTAACTGACAGAGTATGTTTTTCTGCATTGGTCTATCCCAACTCACAGAATGTCTTTTTGCACAATTACCTTTCCTACATTTATTATCTCTATTATTTTATTTTATTCTCCCCACCCTGATGACTATTCCTGTGTTTATTTTTGTCTTGAAATGTCCATGTGGGCTTTTGTGTATTTGTGTATTTATGTAAGCTACTGGATACCTGAATTTCCCCCTGGGGATCAATAAAGTTACTCTACTCTACTCTACTCTACTATGTCCACACTTTAATGCACTTGAAGCGCTGCATAGATGAAACCAAAGCTGATTTCCACATATTGACATCTCTTCAGTAACGTACTGTATTATATTGTATTATTATATTATTGTATTATTATTGTACTATATTATACTGTATTACATGTGCAGACGCTGAGGTGTGTTTCACAGATGCAGCACATCCCTTCAGTCCTACACTGTACAGGAGTTGCTCTTCCATCCATCAACACACATTGTAGGTGCCCAACGCGTACCGCCTGCCCAATCCGTTCCCTTATGACTTTCACGTTTTAAATGTTTATTTTGCAGCCGCCAGGACATTAATACAAAGAGAGATGTTATATATTTATGTTATACCTTTACTTTATATCGTTGTTTCACATTAAATGCCGTTTGTCGCTGTAAATAACGTGATATTGTGTTCTGAATAGTTAGTTGTTTAGCTGACCAGTTGCTGACCTTATT